>NC_073384.1:54514157-54814157 GCF_028641065.1 Leucoraja erinaceus | reverse complement strand
TCACACTCTTTAAAAATGTAAGTAATTTTTGGCACAATGGTTTTGGTGTCACCTACAATGAGCTTGTAGATACACTGGATGCTGTTGGAGTACCGTCTACCTCTAGATTCGATCATTTTCCTCCTCATGGCCCTCACCAGCAAATTCACAGGTCAGATCCTCCGAAACAATTTGGGAGGCATAGATCAGAAACACGCCTGATCTCACAACCTTTCTTGCTGTGCTTCTGGATATCATGTGCGAGTGGAATCTATCACCAGTTTTCATTAGGTAATCCCCCCCCGCATGCCTTCACAATCTCTCTTTTACCCCACAACTCTTTGAGCCACCACCCTCACTTCCTCTCCTCTGCCCTCCCCTCCAAATTGGTTTAGTTTACGCTCAACCTGGTTCCAAGTGTGCTCTGCAGGAGGAGTCTATCCTGTTGATGAATGGGCTGTAGCTTGATATCTTAGAAATTACAGTGCATACCAATATTTCAGGGTTATACTCAATCAACCCTGCAGAAGCCATTTCTTCAACAATTCCATCACCGATACAGCTGACCTTTCTGATTTTCTGTTGGAAGATGGATGGTTAAACAGTACTTTATTCCACTGTGTTTCATAAATTAATAGGACTGTAGAGATCCAAACTAAATTTCATGGTTTAACATGACTTCTTCAGACCAACCCCAAGAGGCAAAGATGGATCTTAATTCTTTAATCATACGATCAGTAGTGGTGCATAATAGGCATGTCCCACTTACGCGACTTTTTCGGCGACTGCCGGCACCCGTCATAGGTCGTCACAGGTCACTGAAAATTTTCAACATGTTGACAATCCAGCGGCGACCAGAACAAGGTACGACTCTTTGGGCGACTATTCATGACCATACAGGCTTCAACCCGCGACATGTTGCCAGGGTGTCGCCTGCATGGTCGTGAGTCGTCTCCTCAGTCGCCCAAAGAGTTGTAGCGCCTTTCTGGTCGCTGCTGAATTTTCAACATGTTGAAAATTTAACCGACCTGCAACAACTTATGACGGGTGCCGGCAATCGCCGAAAAAGTCACGTAAGTGGGGCTGGCCCATAAGTTTATACATTTGACTACTGATCACTCGAATTGCTGCCAATTAATATCAATCTCTACAAACGTACGATGTACGAACAGTGGAACAAATACATTTTTAATTGCGACAGCTTTACAGGCCCATTAACACAATAATACAAATAAATAGACAATAATCAATGATGCAGCAATTAGTCATGCAAGTCCAAGCAATCAGTTCATGATAGCACAAAACTAAAGTCCATAGTGTAAATAAAACAAAGTCCAGAGTAGATCATAGTTGCTGAACAAGGAGTGGTCGATGTTGTGCAGAGTTCAAGTGACTGAGGCTGCTGTGAAAAAGTTGTTGTTGAATCTGGAGATCACAGTTTTCAAGCTCCTGTATCTTCCTCCATTGGTAGTAGTGAGATAAAAGTGTGGCCAGGGTGTTGTGAGCCTTTAATGATATTAGCTGCCTTTTTGAAGCTGTCCCTCCTGTAAATCCCTTCAATAACGTGGAGGTTAGTACCCGTGATGGACCTGGCAATGTCTTCCACTATCTGCAGCTTTCTTTGTTCCTGGGCATTCATGTTACCAAACCAGGCCATGATGCAACCAAACACACCATTCAAATTAACAACGGTCCCTTACTGCGAATCGGCTTCAACTGCTTCAATTGCCGACTGCGGTTTATTTCCATCCCGGACGAGGTCTTGACCTACCACCTGACGTGGGACCACTGGAGGGTCACTCCAGTTGCGGTGGTCTGTGGTGTTTTTTGGCCGTTTTCGGCCGTTGAACGATCGTCCCCCTGCGGCCTATATTGCTAGCTGTTAGCTGCTAGCCGCCAGAACCGCTAGAATCCCTGCACGATGCCCGGAGAGAACGCTGGCGTTGACTGTTCGCCGCTTCTCCGCCCGCTGTTCTCCCCCCTCCCCCCTGTCCGTTACCTACCTGTTACCTTTTACCTACCTGCCTGTCTGTTCCTTGCCTGCCTGTGCATCATCGACACTGGACACCTCCCTGCACCAGTGAGGGAGCTGGATCCTCTCTGCACCCGCATCGCTGGACTACCTCTACACCTGCTCTGCTGGACAACCTATCTGCTCCCTCAATGCTGGACACCTCGCTGCATCTGCACAGCTGGACAACCTCTTTGCTCCCTCACTGCTCGACACCTCGCTGCACCCGCTCTGCTGGACAACCTCTCTGCTCCCTCACCGCTGGATACTCTCTCCACCTGCACCTGCACCGCTGGACACCTCTCTGCACCCTCACCATCATGCTCAAATATTCAACTCTACAAATGACTGGTTTCTTCAACAACCGCATCCCATCCTGCATCCAAGTCATTAAACATCTTAGACTTCTACGTCGACCCCGTTTCATCCACAGAGGCTCTCGGCGCAGGCTTGTTTACTTCAACCACGGACATTCCATTCCATCCATCTGGTCACTACCACGCTCTACCCCCCTCAACTGCGTCACCCCCCACCCCAGCTGACCGCAAGCACTGTCAACCGGGACAACCTCAGATCTCTCCAGCCTGCCCCCATCCCTCCACCCTCTCATAATGCCAACTTTGCCCTCCTCAACACCAGGTTGCTCAACAACAAAGCCCTTGCCCTCCATGAACTAATCCTTGACAACACTCTGGACTTCCTTCTGCTCACTGAGACCTGGCAACAACACAATGTCGTCTTCTCCCTCAATCAAGCATCCCCACCTGGATTTAATTACATTTCCAAACCCCGCCCCTCCCGCCATGGAGGTGGCCTCGCTGTTATTTTCAACCAGAATTTTCCTATCACTGAACTCACCCTCCCCCCAGTAGCATAATTTGAATTCCTCACCTTCAAAACCCTTTTCTCCATGACAGTCATCCTCATTTACCAGCCACCTAAACCAAACCCCTCCTTCCTATCTGACTTCACTGAACTCCTCACACTTGCCTCATCCCTCTCCCCACGTCTGCTGCTACTTGGTGACTTCAATATTCACATGGACTCCCCCACCTGCAAGCTCGCATCTGAATTTGCCTTTTTACTTGACAACTTCTCTCTCATTCAGCACGTCACCTTTCCCACCCATGACAAAAGTCACATCCTTGACCTGGTCTGCTCCACAAATCAACCGGTACTTGACCTCCATCCATGCCTCTTCCCCCTCTCTGATCATACGGTTCACCATCCCTTCTCCGACACCTCGCCCCCGCTTCCTCCGAGAAATCACCTTCCGTAATCTAAAATCCATTGATCCCCTCTCTGACCTCCTCTCCACCACTCTCCCCCTGGACTCAGCCCCCATCTCACTTGATGATCTCACAAACCATCTCAACTCCACCTTGTCTACCTCCCTTAACACTATGGCCCCCCTCAAGACAAGAACCGTAACTTTCAACACATCTTCACCCTGGTACACACCTGCACTTCGTAAACTGAAACAGACTGGTCGCCGACTTGAACGACTCACAAAGAAATCATCTCTCACAGTCCACCTTGAAGCCTACAAACTCCACCTCACTGATCTCAGACAAAGATGAGAAGGCCTACCGGGAGGAGGTGGCTGATCTAGCACTCTGGTGCCAGGATAACAGCCTCCTCTTGAACATCAAAAAAATGAAGGAGCTGATCATGGACTTTAGGAGGACACATCATCCGAGGACGTACACTCCATTGAGGATAAATGGGGATCCTGTGGATAGGGTGAACTGTTTTAAATATCTGGGAGTCCACATCTCCGAGGGTATGACATGGGCATCACACGCCTCAGCACTCGTGAGTAAGGCAAGGCAGCGCCTTTACTACCTCAGGCAATTGAGGAAATTCAGAGTGTCTCCGAGGATCCTCCAGTGCTTCTACGCAGCGGCGGTGGAAAGCATCTTGTCCGGGAACATTACCATCTGGTTTGGGAATTGCTCTGCCAAGGACAAGAAGGCTCTGCAGAGAGTAGTGCGTTCGGCCGAACGTACTATGGGAACTTCACTCACCCCCCTGCAGGAACTATACATCAGGAGGTGCAACTCCAGAGCCAACAATATCATGAGAGACCCCTTCCACCCCTGCAACGGACTGTTCCAGCTGTTACGGTCAGGCAAACGCCTCCGTTGTCATGCGGTGAGAACAGAGAGGTTGAGAAGGAGTTTCTTCCCAGAGGCCATTCGGACTGTAAACGCCTATCTCACCAGGGACTAACTCTACTGAATGTTTTTCCTTCCATTATTTATTATGTAAAGTTATATGTGTGTTATGATTGTGTTTATAGTTTGTTTGGTTGTTTGTCTTTTTGCACAAAAGTCCGCGAGCATTGCCACTTTCATTTCACTACACATCTCGTATGTGTATGTGACAAATAAACTTGACTTGACTTGACTTGACTTGACGACTTGATTACGAAGATGCCCTCATTGCTGCAAAATCTGCCTACCACTCCTCCATATTCACTGATCCCTGCTTAAACCACAGAACCCTCTTCTCCACAGTTGGCAACCTCCTCAAGCCTCGAGCAAACACTCTCCCTACTTCTACTCCGGATCTCTGCAACTCATTCCTCCACTTTTTCGCTGATAAAATCAGCACCATCTATCAATCTTTATCCCCTGTACCCGACTCCCCAGCATCTACTCGACCACCTACCAAGGCCCCTCCTTTCAACATCTCCACTGACCTCCTTACCCCTCCTCCACACTGCTTCCTCTCCCAGTTTGACCTGGTCACCCCTATTGAAATCTCCAAACTCATAATCTCTTCCAAACCCACTACCTGCTCCCTCGACCCTCTCCCCACTCCCCTGCTGAAGTCCTGCCTCCCCGTTCTCTGCCCCTATCACTAATCTCTTCAACTCCTCATTGTCCCAAGGAATTGTCCCCTCCGCTTTCAAAACTGCTGCTGTCACCAATCTTAAGGAAACCTGGTCTTGATCCCTCCTCTCTCATTAACTACCGCCCAATCTCAAACCTCTGCTTTCTTTCAAAAACCCTGGAGCGTATCGTTGCGTCACAACTTCATTCCCACCTCCTTGCGTATAACCTACTTGAACCCCTCCAATCTGGCTTTCGCCTCCTCCATAGCATAGAAACTGCTCTCCTCAAAGTCCTCAACGACCTCCTCACCTCTGCTGACACTGGTTCCCTCAACATCCTCATCTTCCTCAACCTGAGCGCAGCCTTCGATACAGCGAACCATACCATCCTGCTCACCAGACACAAAGACCTCAGCATTGAAGGCTCTGCACTCAGCTGGCTCCGTTCCTACCTTTCCAACAGATCCCACTTCATCTCTCTCCACAACCACACCTCTGCTACAGCCACAGTCACTCAAGGCGTTCCCCAAGGCTCCGTACTCGGCCCCCTCCTCTTCATCATCTACATCCTCCCCCTTGGTCAGATACTCCGCCACTTCAACCTGGACTTCCACTGTTACGCCGATGACACCCAGATCTACCTCGGCACCAAATCCCCCCACAACCCCCCCCCCCTCTCCCATATCAACTCCTGTTTGTCAGCTATAAAAACCTGGATGCAACATAACTTCCTCAAACTCAACAGCGATAAGACAGAATTCCTCCTCATAGGCTCCAAAGCCACACTCAGCAAAATCAATAACCCCACTCTCACCATCGACGGCACCACTGTCTCCCCATCTCCCAAGGCCCGCAACCTTGGCGTGATCTTTGATTCCACCCTCTCCCTTGAGCCTCACATCCGCCATGTCATTAAAAACTTCTTCTTTCATCTCCGCAACATCGCCAAACTCAGACCCTCTCTCACACCTCCCGCTGCTGAAAGACTCATCCATGCCTTCATCTCCTCCCGACTGGACTATTGCAACTCACTTCTCCTTGGCATCAGCTCCACCTACATCAACCGACTACAACTGGTCCAGAACGCAGCCGCCCGACTCATCACCCACACCAAATCCTGGCATCACATCACTCCAGTCCTCAAACAACTTCACTGGCTTCCCATCTCCCACCGGATCACCTACAAAATCCTGGTCCTCACCTACAAAGCTCTCCACCATCTGGCCCCCCCATATTTCACTGACCTCCTCTCCCCCTACCAACCCTCACGGTCCCTCAGATCCACATCAGCCGGTCTCCTCTCCATCCACAAGTCCAACCTCCGCAGTTTTGGGGATAGAGCCTTCTCCAGGGCAGCTCCCAGGCTCTGGAACTCCCTCCCCCAACTGATCCGCAATTCCGTTTCCCTCACCATCTTCCAGTCCCGCCTCAAGACCCATCTCTTCACCTCTGCCTATCCTTAGCCCCACGCCACCTCCCTTTTCATCTGTGCATTAATTGCCTCATATTGTGTGTTGTATTGTATTCTGTCTTTACTTTGTGTACTAGTCATGTCTCTACTATTTATTTCATTCCCCTTACATGTTTTTCCTCTACCTGCTAAATTTTTGTAAGGTGTCCTTGAAACTCTTGAAAGGCGCCCATAAATAAAATGTATTATTATTATTATTATTACCATTCAGCTCCATACTGTGCACTTGTAAAAGTTTGATAGAGCATTTGATGACAAACCAAATTACCTAAATCCTTAGAAAGTAGAAGCAATGAAGAGATTTTTTTGTGATTGCATCATTGTGCTGGGCCCATATTCATGTCCAGAAACTTGAAGCTGTTGTCTCTCTCCACCACCATATTATTGATGAAGATAGCTTGTGGATCCCTGGCTTTCTCTTTCTGAAGTAAAACATCAGCTCTTTGCTTTTGCTGACGTTGAGAGCAGGATTGTGTATGAAGGAATTGCAGATGTTGGTTTATTCTGAAGATATACACAAAATGCTGGAATAACTCAGCAGGTCAGGCAACATCTCCTAATTTGAGGAAGGACATTCGTGCTATTGACGGAGTGCAGCGCAGGTTTACAAGGTTAATTCCCGTGATGGCGGGAGTGTCATATGCTGAAAGAATGGAGCAGCTGGGCTTGTACACTCTGGAGTTTAGAAGGATGAGAGGGTATCCTATTGAACCATATAAGATTGTTAAGGGTTTAGACACGCTAGAGGCAGGAAACATGTTCCCGATGTTTGGGGAGTCCTGAACCAGGGGCCACACAGTTTAAGAATAAGGGGTAAGCAATTTAGAACAGAGACGAGGAAACACATTTTCTCACAGAGAGTTGTGAGCCTGTGGAATTCTCTGCCTCAGAGAGCGGTGGAGGCCAGTTCTCTGGATACTTTCAAGAGAGAGCTTGATAGGGCTCTTAAAGATAGCGGAGTCAGGGGGATATGGGGAGAAGGCAGGAACGGGGTACTGATTGGGGATAATCAGCCATGATCACTTTGAATGAAGGTGCTGGCTCGAAGGGCCGAATGGCCTACTCCTGCACCTATTGTCTATTGTCTATTGAACGGAAATATTACATTTTTCATTAAAAAACAGCTAATTGCTGCTGAGATTTAGCGTTACTGTATCGATGTGCAATTTCTTTCAGCCATATTTCACGTCAGTATTGATATTGCAATTACAAATATCATACACATTTGCCAGGCTGTTAGTTATTGCCGCCTCCCGGTGAGAACTGGACTCGTTCTTTTAACATTCATGTTTTGGACCCATTTATCGTGTTTGTGGAACCTTGATTTAAGTGTTTGGATCCATGAAATGACACCATGATACAAGGGAGAATGCCACATGGTATAAATGCGAAAATAAAGAAAAAACAGCTTTTTAAGCCTTCTTCCTCTTACAGAATCTATTGTGTGCATTCTACTGACTATCGACCAGTTGTTGTTAACCTCACCAGCTATACTCTCTAACAGTTCAAAGACTTTATGGGGAAAGGAAAGTGAATGAATAAAAAGAAGCAGTTATTGACCACGGGGAAGCAATGCAAAATCTAATCACAGCAGTGCCAGGAAACCTGAACCTGTCTGAAGATATCTGTAGCTCTCAATGTTTAATTGCTGATGATGGCTGCAGGTCAGCCAAGCATGACAACACGAGTGTCGCACTGCTTTCTGCCTCTTCTTCTTCCTGTCAGCCTTCACTCCAAGTGATGGAACGAGAGTCTCAGATGTCTTTGAATATATGTCTTGTTGAAAACAGCAAATTCACATGCTGGGATATGAGCTGAACGCAGGAAAAAATGATGCAATTTACTTTTATATCAACTACCAGTGTTCTCCAGGATGCTTGCTATTGAATCAAACATGCATATATGCTCAATGATTATATGTTTTTTTGCCAGAGTATACATATTTACCCATCTTATGTAATAATTTCAATGTTCTAGATATTTCCCCATATTTACTCAATTTTTAAAATAGCAAAAGCATGCTGTTCATTATTGAACGCCACATTCGGTGACTGTTAATGCTAAGGAAATAAAATAGTTTAAATTAGTTTGGTTTATTGTCACATGTACCGAGGCACAGTGAAAAGCTTTTGTTGCCTGTTAACCAGTCAGTGGAAAAACTACATGATTACAATCGAGCCATCACTAGTCCACAGATACATGCTGAAGGGAATAGCGTTTAGTGCAAGATAAATTCCAGTAATGTTTGGTTAAAGATAGTTCACGGCTCTCCAGAAAGGTAGATAGTAGCTCAGGACTGCTCTCTGGTTAGTGATAGGATAGTTCATTTAGTTGCCTGATAACAGGTGGGAAGACACTGTGCCTGAATCTGGAGGTGTGCATTTTTACATCTCTGTATCTCTTGCCTGATGGAAGAAGTGCAGAGGGAGTGACTGGGGTGAGACTTGTCCTTGATTATGTTGGTGGCCTTGCCGAGGCTGCAGGAAGTGGAGTCAATGGAAGGGAGGTTGTTTTGTGTGATGATCTGGGCTGCGTCCACGATTTTCTGCATAATGGAAGTAAAACAAAAACATCTCATCATAGCCAAGTTCTTTCGCAACTTGATTCATAAATTAGTACATTGATTATGTACTTACAGGGATGATTTGCTTTTTGCCTGGGGCTCTTTAATCCGATAAAAAGAGATACTCAGCAGACTAATTCTGCATTATATTAACATTTATACAAACATTATAGCCCTGTATAACAGAAGGAACATTTCAGCTCTAATAATATGCATTATGGACATTAGTTGAGTGTCTGAGAGAAATGTAATGGTATATTAATGAGCACTTGGCTTCTTCCAAAACCCAAGCAGTGCTACCCACACATTCAATATTTGAGGCTGGATAGTGTGTGGCAGGGTTATTGTAGTGAGGAAGTGAATTGGTCATTGGTCTGCAATAGACAGCTGCTCGCAATACTTTATTACAATTCCTCTCTCAAGTTCAAATTGTTCCATTATGGTTAAGAATGCACACAGATGCCCCTGTACTTAATTCTCTGTGTGATTCCATCAAGCAACAAGGTGATGGCTCTTGCACATGGCAATTGCACCATCACAAAGGGAATGGATGCACAAGCAGTCATAAGGCAAAGGATCCCACTTCTTTAATTTGTACGGGTGAATGCTGAGACACGATTTATTTTCATCGAGATTACAAAATGAATTACAGTCCCTGCACTAATCTCACCCACGCCATATCTGGGCCCATGAATCAGAGATGTACGATGTGAAATGGTAGAAATCCTCAAAGTCAGCCTGCTTCATTCCATCCCTTCCTCCCATAGCCAAGATTTAGAACTTGTACAACGATGACACCTTTTACATTCCACTTTGGACTCTGGGCGCAAAGGAATTCAGGCCTCATGGAATCTATTGGAGATCTGAATTTGAATTAGAAAGAAACAAAGTTACTATCAGATTCATAGGTCTGAAAATTCAACGTCACATTCCAGATTTCTCCGCAGTAAGGTTAGAAGAATCGGGTGGGGGAGTTAAAAAATCAGAGGACATATGTTTAAGGTGAGAGGGGAAAGATTTAATAGGAACCTGAGGGGTGACTTTTTCACTCAGAGGGTGATTGGTATACGGAACAAGCTGCCAGAGGAGGTAGTTTATAAAAGCATTTAAAATACATATGGACAGGTATAGTTCAGAGGGATATGGCCCAGACAGAGGTAACTATGATTGGCTTAGATGGGGCATCTTGGTTGGCATGGACAAGTTGGGCTGAAGGGCCTGTTTCATGTTGTATGACTCTATGACTCCAAGAGAATGATTACTACTATGAATTAGGATGAGCATTAACTTTATGTTTTGTCCCCAATGATAGCATCAATTGTTCATTTTTTCACCTGGTTTTAGTGCTTGCTGAGATGGAACTCCAACCATCTTTAAATACCCTCACACCTAACATTTTCTGAATTCTCTCCATTCATTTTGTTTGAAAAGAACAGATCATGAATGAAATGTTAGCTCTTCTGCAAAATGTGTGAAATGCTTCTTTAAATTTGCTTTCAGAATGCCTAAACCATCAAAGGTACTGAGGAGATCAAGTTATTTGACTGAAAACATTAACTGACATCTTCCTCTCCCAAATGAATTTGTTTTTTATTATTGTTGATATTTTAACGTTGAATAATTAGGATTACTCATAATAGCTTTACACTTGTGTGTCGACAAGAAAGTAACATACACAAACTGTTTAAATAGATGGAAGCCATCACAACATTCTGAACAATTTCAATCAGGGACAGCATGGTGGGGCAGCTGTAGAGTTGCTGCCTTACAGTGCCAGAGACCCGGGTTCGATCCTGACTACGGGTGCTGTCTGTAGGGAATTTGTATGTTCTCACTCGTGACTGCGTGAGTTTTTCCACCCACACTCCAAAGACGGTTTTTAGGTTACTTGGCTTGGTATACGTGTAAATTGTCCCTGTGTGTGTGGGGTAGTGTTAATGTGCGGGGATTGTAGGTCAGCGCAGACCCGGTGGGCCGAAGGGCCTGTTTCCATGCTGTATCTCTGAACTAAACTAAACTAAAGTAAAATTATAACTTCATTCCACAATAAGCACAGAAGTTCCAACACCTGTTGGAAAGACCGTTACAACTCATTTGTGAATTTGGGGTCTTCCCTATTTGTGAAAAGCAAGGGTCACACTGTCACTTGTGCAGTCTTCTGCATGTCTTTCAATGTAGATTCACATGGTTGCTCTTTCAGCTTTCAGTTGGTCAGAGGCTGGGGTCCCTAAAGCTATCAAGCAGAGGACACATCTTCTCCATATGTTCAATCCACACCAGCAGATGCTGAACCTGGAGGCCAAGGAACCCCTCAAAGTGAACCACTGCAGCAAATAGGTTCAAAAGGTTTGGCACGACAACCTGCTCATGAACCTACTTCAAAGCCCCTGTGGAATCCACAAATTAAAAATAAATGTGCCAAGTTAGATGTATACTATTATTTTTAAATGCATTTAAGCTATATTGTATATCAGCATTTTCCTGATTTCTAAATCCAAAAGCATGATCCTTAGGTTGCTCAGTCAGCTTTGATAATCCAGAACTTTATTAATTTGAAATGTTTGAATAGAAAGTCTGTGGCAGTTTCACTGACTGTTTTGCAACATCACTTTTTTATTTTAAAGTGGGAATTAAATACATTGAGAACATTGACCTTAATTTTATTAGTTTCCAAATAGTTAAGCAATAGGGTTACAGCTGGTCTAAACGTTGAGTTCCTAAATTGGGGCAAGGCCAATTTTGTTGATATTGGACAAAACTCTCACAATTTGATTGAGGGAGGTTGATTGCAAGAAATGGGACGTCTGGGATGATTTTAAAGATGAGACAGCGAGAGTTCAGGGCCAGCATGTTCATGTTAAAGTGAAAGGCAAGGCTGGCAGGAATAGGAAACCATGGATTAAAAAAAAGATAGCGAGGATCTTGTAGAGGCATAGGTCAGGTCATTAAGTCGTAGAGTCATAGCATTAAGTTGTACAGCATGAAAACTGGCCCTTTGATCCACTTTGCCCATAACAAGCAAGTTGATTTACTGGGCAAGTTCTATTTGCTTGCATTAGGCCCATAGTTCTCCAAACACTTCCTATCCTTATATCTGTCCAAACAACTTTAAAATGTCAGAATTGTGTCCACATCAATAGCTTCCTCTGGCAGACAGAAAATTGTCCCTACCCTCTCACTCTAAGCCTTTGTCCTCTAGTTTTAGAGTACCAGCAATGGCCACATTACTAAATTATTTCATAGAAACATAGAAACATAGAAAAAAGGTGCAGGGGGAGGCCATTCGGCCCTTCGAGCCAGCACCGCCATTCATTGTGATCATGGCTGATCGTCCCCAATCAATAACCCTTGCCTGCCTTCTCCCTATAACTCTTGATTCCACTAGCCCATAGAGTTGTATCTAACTCTCTCTTAAATCCATCCAGTGATTTAGGCTCCACTGCTCTCTGTGGCAGGGAATTCCATAAATTCACAACTCTCTGTGTGAAAACGTTTTTTCTCACCTCAATCTTAAATCCCCTTTATTCTAAGACTGTAGCCCCTAGTTCTGGACTCGTCCAACATTGGGAACATTTTTCCTGCATCTAGCTTGTCCAGTCTTTTTATAATTTTATATGTTTCCATAAGATCCTCACTCATCCTTCTAAACTCCAGTGAATACAAGCCTATTCTTTTCAATCTTTCCTCATATGACAGTCCCGCCATCCCAGGGATCAATCTCGTGAATCTACGCTGCACTGCCTCAATCACAAGGATGCCCTTCCTCAAATTAGGAGACCAAAACTGTACACAATACTCCAGATGTGGTCTCACCAGAGCCCTATACAACTGCAGAAGAACCTCTCTACTCCTATACTGAAATCCTCTTGTTATGAAGGCCAACATTCCATTAGCTTTCTTCACTGCCTGCTGTACCTGCATGCCATCTTTCAGTGTCTGGTGTACAAGGACGCCCAGGTCTCGCTGCACCTCCCCCTTACCCAACCTAACCCCTTTGAGTTAATAATCTGCCCCCTTGTTTTTGCCGCCAAAGTGGATAACCTCACATTTATCTATATTATACTGCATCTGCCATGCATCTGCCCACTCACTCAATCTGTCCAGGTCACCCTGCAACCTCCTAACATCCTCTTCACAGTTCACATTGCCACCCAGCTTTATGTCATCCGCAAACTTGCTAGTGTTGCTCCTAATTCCTTCTTCCAAATCATTAATCTGTCTCAGGACTCTGCAGAGGTATATGTATGCAGAGAAGCCCTCCAGGTGGCATGCTTTGGCCACGTATTCTTCCATTGGTGTCATTGCCTAACGTGGGTTTTGCGGCTCCCGGTGGCGGGCATCAGTTGACCCGCCTTACGGGGTATGCCTAGTTTCTATCGTGATGTGCTGCAAGTGAGGAATTTGATTGTTTTCAGCCAGCGTGTTGCTCCACAGGGGGAGGGGTTGTGGCTGCGGGAGTGGCTGGTCCTCACCCTGTCACGGTGGGTGTCGAGGAGAGGCATGTGCTTAGAGTGGTTTTAACTGAGCTTACCCTCTATCCGTCGGATTTGCTCGTCGTGCCTAGGCTCCGGGATATTTCTCAGGCGCCGGCTCCACACAACGTGAGCCGCCTTTCCGAGATGCCCAGCGTGCCGTTCCATGATACAAAGAGACGCAAACTATACCGAATGCTCCTGCACATTCTGCACCTCCTTGCCTTTGTCTTCCATCCTGACGCACCATGGCGGGCTGTGTTACCACCTGAAGGCGGGGGCGGTCCCCAGTGGGGGTCTCTCTACAAGGCAGTTGTCCCTCCTTACATTAGGGACCTGGGGTGGAGAGTGTTGCACAGAGCGGTGGCGTGTAATAAACTATTGAGTCGGTTCACGGGCTCGTCGGCCGCCTGTATTTTCTGCGGTGAGGAAGAGACCGTGTTCCACGCGTATATGCAGTGTGAGAGGTTACTGCCCCTGTACCAATATCTGAAGGGATTGTTCCTCAAGTTCTGGTTGCATTTTAGTCCCACGATTCTAGTGTTTGGACACAAGGCAGGTAGTGGGGAGAGCCGATTGGGGAGGGGGGGGATCTCCCTGTCGGTTTGCTCCTGGGCCTGGCCAAAATGGCCATTCGCGGGTCCAGGCAGCGGGCGGTCGATGGTCGTGCTAGTGTCGGCTGCCTGACCCTCTTCCGGGCCTACGTCCGTGTGCGCGTGTCGCTGGAGAGGGAGCACGCGGTGTCCATGGGGACTCTGGAGGCCTTCCGTGGGCGATGGTCACCACGTGGGGTTGAGAGTATCGTAAATAATGAATGTATCATTGTACTATAATGAGTAATTGATACATTGTAACCTCTGATTGTGTTTTTGATGTGATGTATTGTGTGATCGTGCTGAATAAAGTTTTTGAAAAGGAAAAAGAGAGAGAGAGAGAGAGAGAGAGAGAGAGAGAGAGAGAGAGAGAGAGAGAGAGAGAGAGAGATACAGTTCATACAGCAGTGTGTCTGGTCTCCAATTATCTTGGACCTCCTTACCATCGCACTGATTGGCTGTACCTGTACGGACTCACCGGTGCATGGTATGATCTGTGCCAGCATCTTGCGATTGTGCTGCAATCATCCCTACCATCAGAGTTCCACATGATCATATTGAATGGTGGTGCAGGCTCGAAGGGCCGAGATGCCCATACTCCTATCGCACCTAATTTCTATGTTTCTAGTTTATCTATGGAGCAGAAATGGCAGGGAATTGATGTAAAAGCCACCCAGATATCACAAAAAAACTGCCTTCCATTGACTCAATCTGCACTTCACTCTGCCTCAGCAAGAGCCACCACAAATCAAGGAGAAGACTCAGGATGTTCGGTATCCCCTCTCCCATCGGACAAAAGTTATAGAAGTGTGAAAACGTACACCTCTAGATTCAGGTTTCTTCCCAGTTAGCCTCAGGCAACTGAACCATCCCATCAACAACTAGAGAGCTGGCCTGAGCTATCTTTGGAGTAAAGATAGTCTTTAATCAGGTTTTACTGAACTTTATCTTGCACTAATGTTAGCCCAGATCATCACACAAACCAACTTGCCTTCCATTGACTCAAACTGCACTTCACGCTGCCTCAGCAAGGCCACCAGCAAAATCAAGGATGAGACTCACCCTGGTAACTCTCTGAGAAATTGCGAGGGAGTCTCCCATCGGACAGGGTGTGGGAGGTTTCTCCGATGGTAGGAAGCTTTCGCATTTTTCAGCTTGAAATTGTGCAATCTGGTGCATACTGTAGTAAGTCTTTCAACTTACACTTGAATGCAACATTTATGCTTTAAATTGGATTAGGTATAAATAAGGTTAGGCTAAATTACATTCCTAATTACATTCCACAGTAGATTCAGGCTCTGATCAACAGGTGCAGCACATGAATGACTATATTCATGTATGGAAATCAGACTATAATTCATGCTGTTGTGCATATATATAGAGAAAAAAAACAGAGAAACAAGGAAAGTCGGACTTCCATCACTGTTCTGCACAAATAAATCAATCAACCTTCCCCTTTGAATATAGAAACAAGACGAAAATAATGCCACATATTCAATCGTATACGGTTCAATAAAATTAAGATATATATGTAAAACATATATATGGAAACAGGCCCTTCAGCCCACCAAGTCCACACCGACCAATAATCTATCATACACCAGTTCCATCCTACATGCCAGGGACAATTTACAGAAGCCAATTAACCTACAAACCTGCACTTCTTTCGGATGTGGGAGAAACCGTATTATCCCATGTGGTAGTAAGGCAGCAACTCTACCGCTGCGCCACCGTGCCACCCCATTAAATTATTTTTACTCTAATATATTTATTATGGTGTCACGTCAATAAAGAGGAATACATGATTCTGATTTCTGCCCTTAGTTGAATAACACACATCTCCAGTCAGAGTGTTTTATGGCTGGTTTTCAACCTCTTCAGTCTGAAGGTCTCGACCTGAAACAGGGGGGCAGGGAGGCCGGTGCTGGGGCCAACACCGTGTCTCACGTATCACACCATCTGCACGGGAGAAACTAAACTACTTTTTTTCCCCCCAAATCATCCCACGGGCCAGTAGTTTGACAACCCTGCTTTAAACCAATGCCCTCTAGTTCTTGAATCACATATCCTGGGAAAAAGACCATGCATTCACCTTATATATTCCCCACATAGTTTTTACTCACCTCTAAAACAATTTTTGCTTTATTTTGAACTTCCAGCACCTGCAGATTTTTGAGCGTGAGAAATTTGTGATCAGCGTGAGAACGTGAAAATTTTGTGAAATGCATGAGAGTTGGCAGCCCTGCTAATAATGCAAACATTTTATGCAAGTTCCAATTGTTTTGGACAAAAAATCACTTATTACTGCTTCATAACAGTTAAGTTACTTTAAGACCATTTCAGAAATTATGGCAGTCAACTAACAATCAACTAACAAATTAAAGCAAACTAAAAAAAAAACATGTTCCCTTTCCAGACTACCTCATATGTACTTTAACGCTGTTAACAGAGCAAAGGGATATTAATCTCAAGAATCAAAATGGGGAAAGTGGGGCAATTTTGCTTAAATGGTCATTCTAAGCCCATTCAGAACTGCATAGAATCAGAGTTATACAACATGTACATGGCTGGCCCAAGTTGTCCTTACTGATCAAGTTGGCATTCTGCGTGCCCCAGGACTGGCTGCAGTTCCCATATCAGCTCGTGTCCCTGGGACTGGCTGCAGTTCCCAGGTCGGCTCGCCTGTCCCCGACCCTGTGAAAATGAATTGAGAAAAAATATGCGGTTTTTTGGGTTTTCCGGCCCGTGTGCCATAGGTTGCCAAACCCGGTCCTAGATGTTTGGCCTCATTGTGGTCCCCCCATGTTTTACAACTGATTCACCTGGTTTGTTCCATCTCCAGCTGCTTCATGTTGTCGGCGGCTGCATATCCGACAAAGAGAGAAGAGAAGAGAAGAGAAGAGAAGAGAAGAGAAGAGAAGAGAAGAGAAGAGAAGAGAAGAGAAAGGATGCAATGTCACTCACAGCCGTCAACCGATGCTCTTCCCCAGACCGCACAGATCGCTGTCATGTGCCACAAAGAGACAAACTGTGCAGGGACTGAAGACAGCGTGAGAATTCTGTCATTAGCGTGAGTGTGTGAGAATTGGGTGAAATGCGTGACTCTCACGCTCAAAGTGTGAGAGTTGGCAGCCCTGTTAAATTAAATATCCCACACCTTATTTATGAATATTTAGTTGTTATGTTGTGCCTAAAACAAGAGATGTACATCCCAGTTGTGCGGTCTTTCTGTAGAACATAGAAAACAGAACAGTATAACACAGGTACAGGCCCTTCGACCCACAATGTTTATGCCGAACATGATGCCAAGTTAAACTGATCTTCATTGCCTGCGTATGACAACATAATGGAAATATTAAATCAAAACTGACTTAAACATTAAATCTATTAGTCTGAAAGTCATTGATTAACTGTATGCTCTGTCCAAGTGCAGCATTTGACTTGATACACCATTATTGTTCCTCAATAAAATAATAATTGATGAAGAAGGCTTTGGTTTTTAAATAAAAAATTTAAATCATGCCCCAGTTTCCAAGATGCAGAGCTTACATAAAGTGAAACTACTTTCTTAGGTTTCAAAAAAAATGCCACTGACTCTTGTTTAATGGCCAACAATTCCAAAAGTATGTCTAAAAATAGATGGCTTTGAAATTTTGTTTTATGGAGACAACAGGAATATCTGCTGATATCTGTTCCCCTTGTAATTCTTTTTAATTTACATTAAAATTCCATTCAGAGATGCAATAACTTCAAGGTAAGTACTTCCATACCCTCATTCTTTCTAAAGGAAGCATCAGGGCATCCATCCTTGCTAAGCAGTATAAAAAGCTTTCAACACAGACATTCTCCCATCCTTCCTGTCAATGAGCAACAATATTTCATGGATCGGCCTCTTTGCTAGTAGTCACTATGGCAGCCGGGGTCTCTGAACTCACTACGATCGCAGGGAATATTAGCTGTAAAATTCCATGCTCACTACAAGAAAACAGTCATACCGTATTGATTTGAGGATCTGCATGGCTTAATGAATTGAAGATCTGCATATTTTAAAACGCAAATCACACCGAAAGTATTTAATTCTCATCTGGCAGGGAAAAGAGACACCTTTCTTAAATCAAATCTCTCTCCACGCAAAGATATGCGACACAAATAATACATATTGCCAACGCGGGTTTTAGAATGTGCACAAGATTCACTCGTCTCTGTGGATTGTGGCAAGGTGATGTCTTCTGTTAACGCAACCCATTTTACATTAAACACCAGATTCCAAAGCCTCAAACTCCAGTACTTTAGGTGATAAAGTGGTTAGGATAGCTTCTATTTCATGCATCAATGCCTTGCTATTTCTCATGTGAATTACACCATACACTTTACTAAAGTTCAGGTCCCTCCTACTAAAACAACACAAAATGCTCTGATTTGTGTGTTGGGGGCCACAGTGAATGACAATGAATAAAAGGGGTTAGTAGTAATTAAGTAGTGTCAGTGGTCAAGGAGGAAATCCAGCACAAACTAAACTCAAGGAGGAATATACTGCTGCAGCATTCCGTGCATTGAACAGCTTATAAATATTAATTTAAAGACTACGAACAAGGACAGTAAACGGATTTAGGCATAAAACTTCTAACCAAGAGTGATTTATGCCCAATAAAAGTGATAGCAGGATGGAGATAGTTTCTACTGCCAAGTTTATGACAGACGTTGAGGCATTGCTATCAAATAGATTGGCTAGGAAAAGAAAAATAAAGGTTTTCTTGTCATCTGCCTGCTTTTTGCTTTGAGGTTACTTTTCAATCTTTTTGCATGATTTCTTATTAACAAAAACTAATTTACATTGAAATTTACTTTGCATGGAATTTATTGCACATTTTTTTAAAATCTATGTAAGATTCTACACTTGTGGTATCCAATCTCTATTAACATTGTGATTGGAAGGGCATCTATGGTTTGGAGACTATGATTGTAATATTTTGCAAAGTTTTAAAGTAAAAAAAAAATCAAAATGCTTGTGCTGTGTCTCAAGGAAAAACAAAATCTGGAAAACAACAGTAGATTTTACAAAACAATATGTGTTTCCTAGTGATCCGTGGACTGAGTGGAAGATATTTATTTCTGCAGTACTGTCAATCTTCACTGAATTATCTGTTGTGACAAAAGGAACACAAATTATTTTTATCTTTCATAGTTTCCCAGTGAAATTCATCTTCAGAAGGTAACTGAGTCTGAAGGAAAATCAAAGCTGAGCTCTCGAACCCGAGTTATCTGAAAGGTTTTCAAAACAAATTTATTTTGATTTCTCCCAATTTCTCCCCTTTTTGCCTTGAACTGCTGATTCATGCTGTGGTATAATTCCATAATCTCAGTTGAAGTCAGTTCAGTAGCACAAACCTGGGATTAAACTCAGCCACCCCACTGGTACCTCAGATAACTGTTTATTCTTCACATGTTGCTATAGACAATGAATATTAATAAAGATACTCAAAGTGCTGCGCCAACTCAGCGGGTCAGGCAGCATCTCCGGAGAAAATGGATCAATGACGTTTCGGTCGGGACCTTTCATCAGCTTGGTTGATGGGGGAGGGGGGAAAGTGGAAGCGAAAGAAAGGACAAATCTGGGGATGGCAACAGATGACCTCAGGCAAGGAGTTTTCCCTGATAGGCCGATTGTTGTCTGGAGACGGTGTGAGCACAAGGGGGAAACATCGTTGCAAACTATGGAGCTGGTTAGCTGACCTTTAGTGGAGGGGGGGGGGGGGGGGGGGGGGGGGGGGAGTAGGGAGGGGGAAGGGGATGGAGGTGTTTGTAGAAGTTATTGAAAATTGGGGAATTCAATCTTCATACGGCTGAGTTGTAAGCTAGCCAAGTGAAATATGAGCTGCTGTTCTTCCAGTTTGTGTGTGGTCTCAATCTGGCAATGGAGGAGGCCCAGGACAGAAAGGTCAGTATGAGAATGGGAATGAATATTAATACATTAGCATGGGAGCAATGCAGTGAACTCAGGCCTAACTTTAGTGTGATTTATTATTGTCAAGTTTACAGTGAATAGCCTTTGTTAACTTCACCTTCACCTGATATACACACATTTTAGTTTTTTTGTTTAGTTTGGTTTAGTTTGGTTCAGTTTAGTTTTTAGTTTAGTTTGGAGATTCAGCATGGAAACAGGCCCTTCAGCCAACCAGGTCCATGCCACCCATCGATCATCTGTTCACACCAGTTTTACATTATCCTACTTTCTCATCCACTCCCTACGCATAAGGGGCATTTCTTTGTTTTACACAGGCCAATTAACCTACAAACCAGCAGGTCTTTGGGATGTGGGAGGAAAGTGGAAATCAGGAAACCCATGCTGTCACAGGGAGAACATGGAAACTCCACATAGACAGTACCCAAGGTCAAGATTGACCTCAGGTCCCTGGCACTGCGACTGGGAAAAGCTCTGTCACTGTGCCACTGTGCTGTACTTACGGTTTTTTTTTTGCAGGAGTCTTCCGATACATTGTAGCTGAGGTCTCATTCAGTTACAACCCAGTGATGTATCCTGGCAATTGTCAGGTGGCACAATGGCGCAGTTTCGGGTTTCTCCGGTTTTCTCCCACATCCCAAGGACGTGCAGGTTAATTGGCCTCTGTAAATAACCCCTAATGTGTAAGGAGTGGATGACAAAGTGGGATAACATAGAACTTGTGTGAACGTGTGATTGACGGTCGGGATGGACTTGGTGGGCCGAAGGGCCTGTTTCAATGCTGTATCTGTAAATTAAACCACAACCATGTGCCCGACAAGCTGAACTGTATCAAAATGTTAAATATACTCTCTTTTGCAATTAAAGAATAAGGTTGTTTACAGACTGTAATCATTCCAGTCTAAGCAATGGGGACTTTTAGGCCTTTGAGACATGTAAAACCTTGAGTTCTGAGACTCTTCCTCTCTAGTTTTGTAATCTTATCTGTGGGACCTTTCTGAGAGTTGCACGTGGTAAGATGACAGATGGGCCTGCTGGCATTTAAATAAATCATTGAATGCTGCCATAAAGCCAAACAGATCTTTGGACCTTACATTTTGTTTCCTCCTCACTGAATACAACCAAAGATCCTTGAAGGCCGCAGCCTAAGTACATTAGTTGCTCAGAAAGATATTTGCCTTCATTAGCTGGGAAATAGAAAGCAGGATCGGGGAGATTAAGGCACAATTATATAAAACATTAGTTTGGGCATAACTGGAGCACTGGATGTAGTTCCGGTTGCTACAATATAAGAAGAAAGTGGTTGCCTGCAGGAGGGATTCAGTTGGGATGGATTATTTCAGGTATGAGGAGAGTGTGGATAGGCTGACTTTATTTACTTTAGAGCAGAGAAGGTTGGGAGAGACCTGATTGAGGTATAATTATGAGCATAGAAATAGCGTGAGACTTTTCCCATTAGCAGAGGTCTCAATTGGCAGAAGGCATAGGTTCAATGGCAGAGGTTGAGATTCTGACGGCATTTGAGGAGTAAGTTATTCATTAAGGAGGTGTTTGAAATCTGGAATGCAAAGCCTGAAGGGGATGATTGAAAGAGGCACACCCACTGCAACAAAAGCCTTGATTTAGCTTCTCCTTTGTAAGAAAGTACTTCCAATCATGAAGTAAATCATAAGCTATTGGGTCAATTTTGGATATAGGCAGGTCACCTGGAAAGAGCTATTCAAAAGGTGGTGGAAACAATAGGGTGGGCCCTCTAACATAGAGCATAGACCACAGAACAGTACAACACAGGAACGTACCCCTTGACCAACATTGTATGTGTCGAATATGATGCCATGTTAAACTAATCTCTTCTGGCTGACTGTGATCCTTATTCATTCAATCCCTCCGTCCCCATGTGCCTATCTAAAAGTTATTTAAGCACCACTGTCATGTCTGCTTCTTCCACCACCACCCCTGGCAGAGAATTCCTCATACCCACCACTCTCTGTTTCAGAGGGGCATAAAGGTGTAGAGAGTATGGAAACAGGCTGTTCGATCTACCTTGTCCATACCGGCCAAGATGGCATATTGAGCTAATCCCATTTGCCTGCTTTTCCACCATGGCTTTTTCCTTTAAACTTTCCCCCTCAGACCATAAGCCTAAGTCATCTAAACATTGGCATTTCTACCCTGCGATGCTGGAATCATAAACAAAACACATCACTTGCCTGGAGAAAAATGATCTAACTATCTATCCTATGTATGCCTCATAATTTTTTTATACTTCTATCAGGTTACCCCTCAGTTTCTGATGCTCAATAGAAAACATCCAAGTTTATCCAACCTCTCCTAATAGGTAATACCTTGGCAGATGCTGCCCGACTCATTGAGTTCCTGCAGCACTTTTTGGTTTGTTGAAGAGTGGGCCTGTTGTTGGTCTGCATCTGCAGTTTCCTGTATCAGCATTCTTGTAAACCTCTTCTGCACCCTTTCCAAAGCCTCCACATCAATTCCTATAATGGGGTAACCAGAACTGCACATAATACTCCAAATGCGGCCTAAAGATAATTTTATAAAGCTGTTACATGACTTCCTGACTCTTATACTCTATGCCCCGATGGATGAGGGCAAGCAGACCACATGCCTTCTTTGCCACTCCATCAACTGATGCTGACACTTTCAAGGAGTTATGGACTTGGACTTCAAGAGTCCTCTGTACATTATTGCTGTTAAGGGTCTTGCCATTAACTTTATACTTATTAAAATGACAAACAAATCAACTCTTTAGTTCATTGTTAAGTATAATGGCGTGTGATAATCAACAATATCACTGTGAAATGCTTGGCCTTAGTACACTTTCTGAAGTGAACTTTGCACTCTAAGGTGTGGTATTATTGTGTGTTATAGTGGGGTAACTTAAAAGTTAATTAACTGCTACTAAGTGATGCTCAGAGTTAGTAACACATTAATTTAGGGTACTTAATGTGATGAGGATCTTAAAAATGATAACAGTGGTTTATTCTTTATTGATATTAGGAATGAAAGTACTGTGCAATAGAAATGAACGTGATAATTTGATACATTAGCATTCTATGCTTGGATTAGAATTATGTTTGGTTGGGTGTGCAAATAGTTGGAGTTGACTATATTTACAGGACATATAAAAATGCATTAGACTTTCTTGAGTCATAAAAAGCACAGTGGCATACTGCTCCTGTCACTAAAAGTCACAGAATTACCTTTATTGAAGAATAGTTCCACTGAAAGATCTTGGGCTCGTTTAACGAGTGTAGAGCTAATATTACTGAAGTGTACTTGCTTATTAAACTGTGCAGTGCTCATTTGTGAAGCACATAATAAGAAAAATGTACTTCATGGAGGAAAAGTATAAAGCTTTCATTCCCAAGATCCCTAGTATCACTCATACAGAGTGTGTCAATCAGTGGAGTGCAGTCAGAGCATTAATGCAACAGCAATATTTCCATTCCCAGTGCAGCTTTACTGCACTTATGAGATACAATGTTCTTTAAACCTTCCTCACGCTGCTGTCTGTTGAAACTTTTATCGGTCCCACTATGATAAAGACTGAGATCTGGGCGATGAGACAGTGATTAAGAAATTACATTAACCTCTTGGGAAATGTTAACAATGGTAACGGTAAAACAAAGTCTCCGGATAAAGAAAAACTTTTGCAAGTGCAAAATGAGTTACTTCATGCATTGCGATAGTAGATTTGACTTCTGCATTAAAGAATCTGAATTTTACTTTAAACTGTACTAGTTTTCAGCAGTGAATTCTTTGCATTATTTGATTAATGTTGCAAACTTACATACATAGACATTTTAATTGTTGCTGTAGAATGTACATTGCAATTTATGCTATGATTCTGTTTATTGGAATGACAACACAACATCAACTAGGTAACATCTCAGCATTTCTTATAGGCCCATGTGAGATACGATATTAATTCTTGATGCAATCAGTAGTCCTAAACTACTATCTACCTCATTGTTGACCATCGGATTGTCTTTGGTCGGACTTTACTGGCTTTACCTTGCACTAAACGTTATTCCCTTATCATGTATCTATAAACTGTAAATGGTGTAATCATGTATTGTCTTTCCGCTAACTGGTTTACTCAAAATTATGGACACACTAGCTTATGAAAACATGGTACCATCAGACTGTTAGACTAGTGATCAGCTTTAAGCTGCTTTGACAGTTTTTTAAAAACTCAAAGCAATCAGTCCTGTCTTATGTTACCCCCTCATCAAATGAATCACAGTTCTCCTGCAATAGTGATTTTCAAGAAACATATACATCAGTCCGATATGGAGTGAATATTTGTTCAGTCCACAATCTAGGCCACTTGCAGTGACAGATTCCTTCAATACATTGCTCTCTTGCTATCCTTTTTGCATAGAATTATATTAAAATCCCAACATTTTTTACTCCAGGATTCACATCAACGGTCATAGCTCGAGGTCTATTCTTATCACAAGTGTGTACTCTGTTCCCAAATTCTTTTATTCCCTTTTCCTTCAGCCAAAATCTAACATTATTACATATTAATATTGTCTTCCGAATTGACCCCTCGAGTGAATGGAACTGCTGGTAGAATTGAAGTCCCCAGTCATAGAGGGAAGCTGAGATGAATCTTGTCTCGTGGCCCTGGCTCAATTTGATATCTGTTACGCCCACTCCCAAGGAAACCTGGTGACAGAGGTGATCAGGTGCAAGTGAAGGTGCAGGAAAAGTACTAAAGCAGAAATTATCATAAGCAATCACCAAGTCAGACAGCATAGAAAGAGAAAAAGTCAACATTTCATGTCAAAATGCTTTCTAATGCGAGTGAAATCACCAGATTTGAATGTTGAAAAGGAACTGCAGATGGTGGTTTATGCAAAATGATACAATGCTGGAGTAATTCAGCGTGTGAAGCAGCATCTCTGGAGAACCATGAATAGGTGACATTTCGGGTCGGGACCCTTTGTCAGACTCAAGAGTCTGGAGAAGATCACCTATCCAGGTTCTCCAGAGATGCTGCTTCACACGCTGATTTACTCCAGCACTTTGTGTCCACCTGTTTTGAATGTTTGCATTCTTCCATTGCTCTTCCATTCCCATACAAGCAAACTGCAGATCCATCCCACCTCATACACACATCATCTCCCACCCACACACACACACATGCATACAAACACAAAAGCACACAAAGCATACGCATAAACACAAACACATAAACCACACATGCAAGCATACACATACACATACACATACACATACACATACACACACACATACACATACACATACACATACACATACACACAAACATAAGCACACCACACATATGCATGCACCCACATATATACACATGCACACGTATACCCATTCACAAATATATGTACACACACGCACATGTGTACATCGAGGCATACTTGCCATATTTGATTTTCATTAGGGGATTACAGCTGAACAAAGTTTTCACTTCTGCCTACCCAGCCTCTGTGAAATTCTTGTAGAAACAAGGAACTGCAGGTGCTGATTTACCTAGGAAAGACATAAAATGCTGGAGGAACTCTATGGGTCAGGCAGCATCCCTGGAGATCATGGATACGTGACTTTTCTGGTTTGGACCCTTCTTCTGGTCCCAACCCGAAACATCACCTATCCATGTTCTCCAGGGATGCTGCCTGTCCCACTGAGTTACTCCAGCATTCTGTGTCTTTCCTCTGCAATATTCTTGCTGGTTTTGGGTTGGAGACTAATACAAGGAGTTAAAATGTATTGCACCTGACTTGATGCTTTCACTGATTAACCTCCTGGACTTCAGCCTACACTCTCTACACTCATGCACAGGCTCTATTTCAGTTCCTAATCTAATAATGCATCTCACAATCAATTTGAGTATTGCAGCAAGTTTATAATTTAAACCATGTGGACGTTTTGATATCTGCGACGGAATGTACTTTACTTGTTTGTGCTGTAGCTCCCTTCAGCCAACTGAGGGTGAAAAGGTCCCTTCTGCACTAAATCAATTATATTGAGCATGAAATTTAACTACCAGGTGAAATGCCAGAGGAGCCATGAATAAACATTTTTACTTATTTCTGAACACATTAGAGGGACAGCACAAATGACTTCTGTTCCAGCAGTGCTGTTGTTGTGTACTTCTAATACATCATTGGGCTAAGTGATCGTAGGATCTAAGTTGTGATAAGTTTTGAACTTGCCAGCGGTCCTTCACTCCACCAGTACTATCATGGGATACATTTTGTATAATTGCCACCTGGAATACTGTGGCTGCTCCCTTTCAAATTTAAACTATAACTGGGAGTAATAATATTATCCAACAACTATCAGGTTCTTGAACCATCCTACACAGCCCTTATCCTGACTTGATAACTCTAATCCACCTGTTTGCACTACTGTGGACTTTTTTATTTTTTCTCATTGTACCTTTGCACTAATGTTTTGTATTTTTGCACTGTCTTTGTATGTTATATAGATGTTCATAGTAATGTTTGAAGATACAGGATTTTAAAGGAAAGGCTTGTCAAATCTACATTCAAGATCCTTGACACCAGAATAATCTCTGAAGGCTGATGTCACATAAAATGTATTCCTCTCCTAAAACCAAGAAATTCATCAACAATCTCCACAGTTACCATCCAGTGGGAGCTTTGTTCACAAAATGCAAGGTATGACCAGAGAAAAATAGCCTTTTGATGTGCCCACTCAAATGAGCAAATGGACCTCAGAGAGGGAAGATGGTGCTTTCACCGGTTCCAGTGCTCACTGTCAACAAAGAGGTGAGGTTTCAGAGGGAGAAATGAAAGCCTTTGCGGCCTTTAGCAGTTGCTTGACTATCTTGGTGACATGATCAGCCAAACATGAATCCTCAACAATGCCCAGGCCTAGCTCAGTGTTTTTGCCAGCCCTTATCAACCTCAAACAGAAGATGCCTTGAACTAAATCGCTGATGTTCATATATGGCATTAACATTGCACTACTGACACAAGCATCTGCTTTAACGGGTGCAAGGAAGCCAGGTCCATCCATTGGAAAGCTGGTTGCAGTCTGGTATCTTTGGACCAATCCAGTGACAAAGCGGTTCCAGTGTTCCACCTGAACACCACGGCCAAAAGATTTTGTTTTGCAGAAAAGACGGCTTCCTCAGGAGCCTCAACCTAAATCTTGGGCATTTCAAATAAGCTTCTAACACTGCCTGCATCTAACTAAAACTGCCCAAAAAGTGAAAGGAGGATGAACAAAGGTGCAATTGTGACCATTAGTCCCAAACTATATGGAAATATTACGTCAACCTACTCATGTTGCAGGAGGCACCTTATTTTCCACTGAATTACCAGACATCAAACCTTACTGTAAGATTATATAAATCATATGCAATAATATTTGTCAATTTTCAAAATTAGTATATATTAATCAGGTTTTCACCTGATGCAGGTGAGTATTCAACCTTAAAATCTCCATGGCACTAATGCCCCTTTGCAGCATGACAACACATTCAATGTACTAAAGTGGTTCTATACCCAATCCTGCACAGACACATTAATGGAAGGGAGCAGGTATTCTCCATTATTAAACAGTTTTAAAATATTAATAACAAATAGGAAACATGAAATTTAGTTGTTTTAACATGGTTAATTTCCCCATTTGGCAGGGAAATGGCTACATGAACTCTATAACATAAATTGCTAAGCGGGGAGTGGATTCATTGCTTCAGTTTATGGATGAAATTAGATTGTGATCTCTGGCAATGGAGCAGATCGACACAGAGTCAGGAGAGTGGAACCTCTTAAAGTGCTTTTGGTTTAGATTTTCTTATATTCACAGTTGCACCTGAGTTTAGTGTAGTTTAGCTTAGAGATACAGTGCAGAAATAGTATGGAAACAGGCTATTCGGTCTACCGAGTCCGCACCGACCAGCGATCCCCACACATTAACACTATCCTACACACACTAGGAACAATTTACACTTACACCAAGTCAATGATCCCACAATCCTGTACGTCTTTGGAGCGTGGGAGGAAACCCCCGCTGTCACGGGGAGAATGTACAAACTCCATACAGACGGCACCCGCAGTCGGGATCGAATCCAGATCTCTGGTGCTGCAAGCGCTATAAGGCAGCAACTCTACCGTTGCACCACCATGTCACCCTGAGTGTGGCTGACAATGACCTACGTGTGCTCCCGCAGATTATTTGTGACTAAGATGATGCTCTGTCATTTGGGAAGAACGTAAAAACTGGTCCTTGCATTGAAAGAAGGAAGCTCTCCAATTTGAGAGGTGAATGGATAGGATAGCAGGTGAGAAAGGATTGGATTAGGATCTGGGGAATTCATGCGATCACACTTAATGAGTTCTAATCAAAGTTTAGCTCAAGTTGTGCTAAGAAATATGTGTTATTCATTGCAGGAATTGGTGAAGAATTTCCAATAACACAGCTCTGATATTTGTGTAAATATGCATAGAGGTTTTGAAAGCTTCTTTCAGCTTTGGGGATGATCTTTCAAGGAAAATGGAGGACATAGAGGACATATAATTGTTCACCAACGTTTTGTTTGTTAATATTCACGCTTAGGGTCCAAGTTTCAAAACCTCATGGTTTTATGGAACTTCATAGTGGGCACCATGTGGCTAGGTGATGAGAAAAGGTAATGGCCTGTTCACTGGCTTCCCTTTTGACAACTGCAACCGTCACTTGAGACCACCTAGGCTGCGACAGATGCATCTGCATCATGATCAAGGTAAAATAATAAATTGTTGCATCCCAATCACAAGGCCCTGTAACCTGACATCGACACAAACCTTTCACTGATCTGGTAACATATGTTCAGGTAATCAATAACACATTGAGGAACTAAAGAAAGAAGAGACAGGAAACTTGAAAGAGGAATGAGGAAATAAGCAAATTACACTCTCTGTTATTGTAACTTATAGATTTATTATCAGAAGCGTTACACAAAGGTTTGAACTGGTAACAGTAAATACTGTGACGATTTGGAATAACATTTTTAAATTTAGTTTAGTTTAGTGATGCCGCATGGAAATAGGCCCTTCGCCCCACAGTGTTTACGCGGATTATTGATCGCCTGTTCACACTAGTTATCTCACAACACACTAGGGGCAATTTACAGAGGCCAATTAACATACAAATCCACATGTTGTGGGGATAAGGCAGGAGAATGAGGTTGAGAGGGAAAGATAGAACAGCCATGATTGAATGGCGGAGTAGACGTGATGGGCCAAATGGCCTCTGTGCCTATAACTTATGAACTTATGAACATCCAGCAGAAACCCACACAGTCACAGGGAGAACCCAAGGTCAGGATTGAACTCAGTTCTCTGCTGCTGTAAGGCAGCAGCTTTACCGCTGTGCCATCGTGCTGTTTTTTGTTAAAGGCATCCCTGTATTACCCAAGGAAAACCACCCAGACCTGTTCTTGAAGCCAATGAACAATAATTGCCACGTCCATCTCCCAAAGTATAACTCTGTCACAACCTTTTTTCCTGAAGTGGACATGATGGACAGAATCCAAAGTTGGATTTGAAATTCTGAGTTGTTCTGGCTATTTTGCTGATGTCAAATTAAATTATTATATTCTCAGAGCCTAATTTGAACATGGCTAAAACCTGAATATAAGCGTTCTTCCATGAAATTTTCCAGTGGGGTTCAAGTATAATTGAAACAGGGCAAATAAGGTCTCAAGGTGCATGGATGGAGAAATATAAAAGTCAAAGGAAAAACAGTTTTCCTTCACAGTGAGGCTGAGGAGTGCAAGGTAAGCAACGCTCAGCTCTCCGTCCTGAAGATTTTTAAATTAATTCACTGAAATTGCTCTCTTGAGAGACTAAACTGTCTCAAACTTCTCCCCTCTCACAGATGACTGATTCGTAAGAGAAGGTCAGGAAGAGAGCACTTAACTTTGCTGATGAGGCCCTGTAGACCTTCTTGAATAATATAGAGGGAAGGCACATCTCTGCTCTCACCTGAGGTCAGGAGGTGTGGAAGCATGGAGGTGGCGGAGACCTTGCGCGACATGTCAACACTCCGCGGCACTGCGAGACAACGCTGTGAAAAATTCCAACCATCTGACCAGAGGAGGAGAGGAAAGAAATTTGCATCACCAGGAATATTTTTATTCAATTTGTTAAATCTACCGGTAGGATGCCGACTCAACGCTGCTTCAAGCACTCCACGCGCCTGAAAAACCCAATGTTAAAATTGTTTCCTTTCCGCTTTCTCCTTGGTTGGACAAGAATCTGTATTACATCCAATTTCTGGGTCTTCGACATGACTTATTTGGGGAAGAGGGGGGACGGTTGTTAAGGTCACAGGTCTTGTTTTGTTACATACATAGCTGTTAAGTGCAGGAGTGGGCCATTCGGCCCTTCGAGAGCCAGTCATGCTGATCCCCTGTTCCCCACTTGAGGAAACCTGAACGGCCTCAACTACCCTCTGGTGACCTTGATTCCCACTCTCGGTGTGAAAAAGTTTTCTCATCTCGGTGAGGATTTCCCCTTAGGTTTTGGCCCTTGTCTGGACTTCCCTAACATTGGGAAATCTGGTTTCCGCTGGTGTCGAGGCCCTTAAGAATTTTCCAAAATCCCCTCCAATCTCCTAAATTCTAGAAGTATAAAACGTCTATCCAGTCTTTCTTCATAAGACAGTCCTGACATCCCAGGAATCAGTTCTCTCTCCCACTCCCTCTATGGCAATAATGTCCTTCCTCAGATTTGGAGACCCTTCTGTACGCAATACTCCCTGTGGTCTTCCCCTGTACAACTGCAGTAGAACCTCCCTGCTCCTTTACTTAAATCCTTTTGCAATGAAAGCTAACATACCATTTGCTTTCTTTACTGCCTGCTGCACCTGCATGCCTACCTTCAATGACTGGTGTACCATGACACCCAGGTCTCGCTGCCTCTCCCCCTTTCCCAATCGGCCACCATTTAGATAAGGTTGCCAATGATGCATTCAAGAGAGAGTCATGCCCCTGCCCCACCTAGGAAACCTGAACGGAAACCTCTGGTGACCTTGCGCCCCACCCAAGGTTTCCGTGAGGTTCCCGGAGGTTTTGGCCACTCTCCCTAATGGTCGAAAGTGGTTTCCGCGTGGTCGAGGCTTCTTCCAAAACCGGCCTCGACTAAAAATACGTTGCCGTTTGGTCGAAGCCAGTGGAGTGGGGTCGCTATTTACTTACCGGCAGTCGAAGGCAATCTCCTTCCCTGACCGGCCATTTTGATTGGCTCATTGGAGTTTTCAGCAAAGATCCTATAGGATCTTTGGTTTTCAGGACCTAGAAGATCCGCCGGAAGGTAAAATGCCGCTAACTTTATTAAACTTCTTAAAACTGCCTCCACTCCTTCTCCCTCCCCTTCTCTCCCCTTCTCTCCCCTTCTCTCTCCTCTTCTCTGTCCTTCTCTCCCCTTCTCTCCCTCCCTCCCGCGCTTTCTAAAGGACTTACCGTGCTTTGTGTCAACCGTTTACCTTCCTCTTCATCGCGCAGACAGCGCTCCTCCGCTGTCCCTGGCCCCCACCTTCGTGATGTGTTTGTGTGCGGTCGGTAGCAAAGATCCTGTGGGATCTTTGGTCAGTAGATGCAGCTCACGCTTCGGTCGAGGTTTTCCAGGCGAGTGACCAAAACCCCTGGCGACTCATGGAATCCTTGGGTGGGGCGCAAGGTCACCAGAGGTTTCCGTTCAGGTTTCCTAAGTGGGACAGTGGCATAAGATATAGCTTTTAGGGCTAACAGAATCAAGGGATATGGGGAGAAAGCAGGAACAGGGTGCTGATTTTAGGTGATCAGCCATGATCATATTGAATGGCAGTGCTGGCTCGAAGGGTCGAATGGCCTATTCCTGCCCTTTTTTCTATGTTTCTATGCCTTTCCTCCATCTTACTCATTCTTGCCACCTCTAGTAAATACCTCCTTTAGAATCACCATATCCCTTGGCTCTGGTACTGGCAATCCACAGTCCTGCATGTATTATCACTGATAGTCTGAACCAAGCACCGGAAGTGTGCAACCCTTTGGTTGTCTTGATGCTCTTGAATTGACCTTGCCACCACTCCAGTCGATGGGATACAGAAACAAAATCATCATAGTGCATGTGGACTGTGCAAACCTTTCGCTAAGATCTTTTACTCTAATCTCACCATCCCTGAGCATTCATGTCATGAGTGAATTGTGTTCGATGCGTGACAGACTGTAGTATGCTCCTCATAATGTAGATTGAGTAAATAAAGAGAAATTGTTTCTGCCGGCTGACAGGTCAGTTCCCAGAGGGCAGAGATTTAAGGCGATTGGCAAAAGAACCATTTTATGCAACAATTGGAATAGGTTTGGGATACACTGCCTAATATGGTGACAGATACAGATTCAGCTGTAACCTTCAAAAGGAAATTGATTAAATAAGATATGAGGATAGTATAGGGGAAATTAGCAAACAACAAATTGGCCAAAGACACCCTTCTGTGACAGCTTCATGATTCTGCGATCCTACAAACGTATAGGATAATGTCTTGTGTTTCAACTTAATTGTGCCTTGTTCGTGCAGCTTTGCGGGTTCTGAAGGGGAATATCCGGTGCCACTTGTATTAGTCATGGGGCACTGTGGAGAAACAGACAGTTCTGAGCAAGCTCACTGTCCCTAGTCTTTGTTCTAAGACCTCCACAGGCCATTTGAACAGGGTGTTAATCAACTGTTGAAAGATGTGTTTTATTCACCCCTATTGCATAACATGGGTCGCCTGCACATGTTTGGAAGGATTCGGACTCACAAGTATTGAAAGTTGTGGCTAAGTTCATTTCTGCTCATAGCATGTAGACTGTGGCTTTAAGACATCATAGTACAATGAAATCCTCTCAATCGAATGCCTGCAAATGGTGGCGGTGGTGATGGTGTTGGGGTCTCCGGTGAAAATGGGATAAGGTAGCCTCTTCCTTCAATTTATAAGCCATCTTCCCCTAATTATTGCATGAAGGTGGAGTAGAGCCAGGGCTGGATTTACATGTAAACTAGACAAGCTTAAGTTTAGGGCCTCGAGATCTAGGGGGGGCCTACTAACCTCGCTGCCTCACCGACCATCCACCCATCGGGATCTCCTACTCTTTGCCCGCTGACCCTCGCCACTCCACCACCCTCCAGCAGCCCACAGCCGTCGCCTTACCTGCAGCCTGTACTCAGCACCGGGCCTGAAGTTTCCACGCTGCAGGTTCCCACTCCCCTGGGTTTGACTGCGCTGGGTCCTAGAGCTAGGCCCCTAACCCTGGTAATCTCAGTGGCTGTTCCACTGGGTCTTCCCCATTCCCCTCAAACCATGTGACCCCAGCTCTTCCCCACCCACACTACAGTCCTCATACCCCCCTACCCCCTGACCACCCACCACCCCTCCACCAGACATCTCCTTGGCCTCAGTCCACTCACCTGCCTTCCTCCGGCCCCAACCCCCATCCCTGCTGTGTGTTCACCATCCCCCCTGACCGCCCCTCTCAGATACCGAATGGTCGGTCCTCACCTTTGTCCCCCTCCGTCCCCACCTCACTGAGTTCCGCGCCCTCCACGATTTGGAGCTCCTCTTCCTTCGCCTCCGCCTCACACCGTTCTCCCATGGGAAGGAGTCCTCGCCCCCATTGATGATCCCTTTTCCCGTCTCCAACGGACCCCCTCCTCTTGGACCCCCCCTCCATGACCATTGGTACAATGACATTTGGGGGTCACCATCCGACGTCGGAACGGGAGAATATTCTCAGCAGCTTGGACTTCCGAATCGGCCACTTCCTACTGGAGATCGCGGCTCCCGAAGTCCACAGGCTGAGCTGGGTGGAGATTCACGCAGGTGCCCCTCGGCAAAGGGTTCCCAAGGCACCACGATACTAAAATCAGCGCGGCCCGAGGCTGGGAGCTCCGCAAACCACAGCTCCATGATGTTGAAGCAGCAGGCCCAACACTCCAGAGCTTCAAACGGCGATCCAGGTAAAACATCGCCCGCTCCGCAGTGAATCCAATGTGTATTTTAAAACCAACTGTTTAATGACAACATACAGTAGGATCTAAAAGTGTCACACTGTCACTGTCAGGTGTTCATGGTCCCCTAGTCGTGGGGGGGGAAGGGGGGGGGGAGGGGCTCACAAGTGAAATAGCTTAGGGCCTCTCTTCATCTAAATCTGGCCCTGAATAGAGCTATCAAAAGAGACTCCTTAAAAAGACACAAAGCGCTGGAATAAATCAGCAGGTCAGGCAGCATCACTGGAGAAATTGGATAGGTGACGTTTCGAGTCGGAACCTCTCTTCAGAATGAAGAAAGGGCCTGATCCGAAATGTCATCTGTCCATGTTTTCCAGGGCTGCTGCCTGACCTGCTGAGTTACTCCAGCCCTTTTTGTAAACCAGCATCTGCAGTTTCTTGTTACTACAAAAGAGACACGTTGGGTAGGAAGGAACTGCAGGTGCCGGTTTATACGGAGACACCTTTATTTTTTAAATAATCTGCATAGCATCCTGTCGCATTTGCGGAGTAAAGGCTCCAATTCTACCTGGATAGCTGCGATGCAATTATTTCAATGATCATAAATAACTGAGTGCCTGAAGCCAGTTAAAATCTCACAGGCAATCAGAATTGAGGTTTATTAATTTTTAACAATTGGAAGTTTGGCCAATGTCAAGAGCAGAGATGTGTCCAAGGAAAAGGGCTGAATGGAGCAACAACAAAGATTAAAGAAGCTCGTCAGCCTTGTAATTAAGACCTGAGAACGATTTTGATTTATCAAATGTTTTTCATAACATCAGGATAACCAAGTGCAGATCACCTCGATGGAGAAGCAATTTTTTCCATGTCGTATCTCCGTCCCCCATTGCGGCCTAACATTGTGGAAGAGTGCGGCCTTTCCAGGGGACCGACCCGACGATTCAACGCAGGCACAGTGCGGGGCTTACCATCGTGGAGCTGCGCTCGCCTTGCCGGGGATAGATTGTGGAGAGCTCCAACCGCGAGCAGCCCTTTGGACTTTAACATCTTGGAGCCCGGTTTAAACATTGCGGTCCCTGGTTAGTGATTGAGTCGGGGCTCCAAACCGTGGTGAGTTTCAACCATCCCGACAAAGGAGTTCCATCACCCTAACACGAGGGCCTCAGATCGCCAGCTGCGGGAACTTTGATGGCCCCGACTGCGGATGGTTCGACAGCCCCGTCTGCGGAGAAGAAAGAGGGAGAGATTGGACTTTATTGCCTTCCATCACAGTGAGGAATGTGGGGAGCCGCTGTGGTGGATGTTTATGTTAAATTTTATTTTATGTGGTTGTGTGTCTTACTGCTTTTCACCTGGTGTGTCCATATGGTAACTCAAATTTCACTGTATTTTATGGTACATGTGACAATAAACCCATCTTGAATCATGAATCTTCAGATCTTCACCAATGAAGTGCATCTGCAGTATAGTAACTGACTAGACTAAGTGGGACCCGTTGGGTCCCAGTCACCACGGGGGAGTGTGTGGTGGGGGGTTGGGAGGGGAAGTGTGTATGTGGGCAGGAGGGGTTTGCGAGGGGAGGGGAGGAGGAGGAGGGGGGGGGTGGGGGGGGGGGGGGGGTGGTGGGGGGGGGTGTGAGGGGGATGGAGGATGTGGGGGGGAGGGGTGTGTGTGTGTGGGCGGGGGGGGTGTGGGGGAGTGGGGTTGTGGGCAAGGGGTCATTGTGGGCAAGGGGGGTGGGGGGGGGGAGGACGGGTGTTGTGGGAGGGGGGTGTGGGGGGGGAGGGGTGGGTGGGGGGGAGGGAGGAGGGTGGGGGGCGGTGGGAGGTGTGTGGGGGGGAGGGGTGTGTGGGTGGGGGGGGGGAGGGTGTGTGGTGGGGGGGGGGTGTGGGGGGGTATGTGTAGGCAGGAAGGTTTGTGGGGGAGGGGGTTTGGCGGCGGGGGGGGGGGGTTTGTAAGGGGAGGGCTGTGTGGGAGAGGGGTGTGTGTGGGCAGGGGAAGGGGGAGTGTGGAGGACGGGTTTGTGGGTGGGGGAGGGGTGTGTGGGAGGGAGAGAGGGTTGTGGGGGGGGAGGGGGGTTGTGGGGGGAGCGGTGTGTGTGGGCGGGGGGGTTGTGGTGGGGGAGGGGTGTCGGGGGGTATGTGTAGGCAGGAAGGTTTGTGGGGGAGGGGGGTTTGTGGGCAGGGGGGGTTGTAGGGGGGAGGGCTGTGTGGGAGAGGGGTGTGTGTGGGCAGGGGGAGGGGGGAGGGTTGTCAGGGGTGTGTGGAATGAAGGGGGTGTGTGGGAGGGAGGGGTTATGGGGGGAAGGGTGTGGGGGCGGGGGGCAGGGGTGTGGTGCAGGGGAGCAGGGGGAGAGAGCTCGGAGAAAAGATGGGGGAAGAGCCATGGTGGAGAGTGCGGTATGACGGAGGAGGGGGGCAGGAGGTAGCGAGGGGGACCAGAAGGGAAGGGGTTGAGGGTGCGATGGGGAATCACAGCGGGCACTGGTCGATGTTCGCTGGTCGCTGGTCGTTCTCCTCCACCGGGATCAGTCTCCACTTTCCGTTTGGTGACATCGGCGCCATCTCCCTATCCACGCTGGCTGGGCTGGGCGGGGTTGGGTCGGGCTGCATTGGGCCGTATCCAGTACCTCCCTCCCAAAAATTGTGGCCGGTTGGAGATCTCCGCCAACCATCCAGAGCCTCCCGCAGCTGCAATAAAGACGTGATGGCGCAGGAAGGGCTGGACCATCCCACGGAGTGACAGTAGAAGGGACCAATCGGCGAGGCACTGAATGGCAGGAGAGGCAATGGAACTGCGCACGCGCGGTTTTTAAGATCTTTAAAGCTCGATAATTCTTACCAGCTTCCACCGATCGGAACAAAACTTGGTGCAATCGCAGCATAGGAGAACGGTGAGTAAGCTGGTGGAAAATGATAGTGCTATCGCCTACCATTTTTGCTCCCTTGGTGCTGCTTGAAACATACGATACATAATGGTCCATTTTTCACAATGGTTCAAGCCATTTATTTGTCTGCATCCTTGTTACGCTTCTCGCTGGGGTCAAATATAGAAGTCCTTTAATGCCAATGTAAGAAGGACTCCACAGGCACAACCCAAATAGCTGTTCTAAGTCTCAATGTTCAAATTGTACCTTAATTGTACCTTAAACAGCACCTTAATTGGTGCACGTGACAATAAAAGACCTTTGAAACCTTTGAAACTTTTGAAATTCTGGGCCAATAGTAAATAGATTGTGGATATGTGAGGGACAAATGCTTTGTGTTCCTTTACTCTGCAGACAATATTTTTCCTCGTGATCCACAACTTGTCGGTCTGGGAGGAAACACTTTTGCAGCAGGAATAATTCCTGCTAAGACTGGGGCGACACCAATTTGAGCTCTCAGCAGTTACCATGCTGGAGTTTTCCAGATAGGTGGTAGGAGGCACTGAATCCACAGAAAGTGGAATTCCAGTACCAGCCTGCCTCCGCAGTCAGCGGATTTGATTCCTGATCTCCAATTAGAATAGACTTCTATGGGTTTAAACTAATTTATATGGCTTTGTTGACCAGAAATGCACACAGTACTACAAATACGGTCTCACCAATAACTTGTACAGTTGTAAAATGACTCCAAGCACAAATTATCTCCCTATTCCTTGAGTGGTCTTGACTCCTCCCCCCCCCCCCCCCCCCCCATTTTGTTTTGTACATTATGTATAAATGGCTAATAAATTATTTAAAACAGTTAAATAAGTAAAAGAGAATAACCCCTCTTACCTTTCCTTCCTAACCTACAGTTCAGGAATATCCATTCAAACTAATAATGTTTCTGATCCAATTTGTGTCCATCTGGTGAGGAATGGGAAGGCAAACTCCCTTATAATGCAGGGGTACAAGTAAGTTCTACCACTGGACCACATGAGGAGTCCAACTGCAGAGCAGTGTCACGTTTCCACCAGAAAATGTGGGCATAGTAACTGCAGGATGTATCGACCTAGGCTAAACTCCAACTGTTCCCTTTGCAACTGCTGCCATGACAGCTGAGTTTGTAATGCCGTTACTACACTAACGTTCAGCGGTCCTGGTTCAACAAAGATTCATGATTTGATGATTTGGTGACTCACTGGAGAAACCTCAAAGAGAATAATGGATGCCAAGAATGATTGCAAGGCAGAAATTTAATCAAGACTTCCAACAATGTCATAAACTACGAGACTAGTAATTAGATTTGATCTAGCCCATTAATTAGAAGGCAGCCTCAAAATCACAATTGAAATGTTGTGCATTTAAATGCTTGTATTTAAGTAGAAATTTGTCCTTGATATTGTAGCTTACATTGCTTCAAAAATTCCACAAAAAGCAGGATAAATTCGATCCAGCTAATTGTTGCCCAGTCAGACTATCATCAATCTTTAGCAAAATGCTGGAAGATGTTATGGACAGTAGTATCAACTAGCACTTACTTGCAATGACCTGCTTACTGATACCCAGCTTGGCTTTGTCTCAACCATTTGACATTAACCCTCATCACAGCCTTTGTCCAAATATGGATTAGAGTAGATTTTAGAGACTGACACAAGGTTGACTGCACTTTAACATCAAGCCAACATTTGACAAGTGTAACATCAAGATGTCTGGGTAAATCTGAAGTTGGCGTGTCAAAGAAAAAGCATTCAAATGGTTGGAGTCTTATCTGAGGCAGAGGAAGATGATTGTGGTTTTTCAAGCTCATTCCCAATGACACTATGTTCAATTCCATTCATAGCTCCTCAGTAAATGAAGCAGTTTACGTCTACACACAACTAAACGTTGACAACACTGCATGACAAGAAAGGTATATGCCATACACGTGCCAGGCAATGTCAGATTAAGACTGCAGAGTGACCCACCATTCACATCAGATGGTTATCTCGGGCCAGTTACTCATAAAACCCATGGTTCCAAGATCAGGTCAGAGGTCGGGCTATCCTGTGATGAGTGATTTACTTTCTAACATCTCATAAGGCTTTCATATCATCTACAAGTCAGGTCAGGAGTGATATCATGAGTGTATCTGCAGCATTGTTCATCAGATATATTAATGGTTTGGTGGGGCCGCAGGTGACAAAATTCATCATTTGCAGATGACACCAACATTTGTGCTATAGTGGACAGTGAAGAATGTTGTCTATGGTCACAGCAGGATCTAGATAAACTGGAAAAGTGTGTAAAGGAATGGTTGATGGAATTTAACTCAGGCATGTACGAAGTGATGCAATTGTAACACTGGAGGTGTATGTTCAACCAGGCAGAACATACACAATGAATGGCATGGCACTGGGGAGAACCTGGGGTACATGTAAGATAGACACAAAAAGCTGTAGTAACTCAGCAGGTCAGGCAGCATCTCTGGAGAAAAGGAATAGGTGACATTTCTGGTCGAGACCCTTCTTCAGTCTGAGAGTTAGGGGAAACGGAAACTAGAGATATGAAAAGGTACAAAGAACAAAGGCAAAATATCTAGGGCATTTTATTACAGAACAAATGACAGATGATGAGGATATTTATAGGCAACGAAGCATGCTGTATGTACAGGCGAATATCCTCTTGCGTAAGTTTGGTGCGTGTACAGATGTGGTGAAGATTTAGCTGTTTAGAGCATATTGCACACCACTCTATACTGCACACCTGTGGTCGAACAATGGAAAGACAAGTTTGTAGAGACTAAAGGTGTCATATAACGATGCCATGAGAACACTGCTAAGGAAACCTAGATGGTGTAGTGCTAGTAACATGTTTGTGGCTGTAGGAGTCTGTATAAAATCATCTGCAGGATAAATGACTCTAAACATGTAATTATTGTGGCCTTGTGCAACATAAGAGTTAGCACTACACGCTACGAATCCTAGTTGTGGACACTGGTATCGTTGTCTCGTTGTAGGACATTGATCATTCTTTTTATTCTGGATTTTAATTCATGTATTGTGCTTTTTAAAAAATATATAATTTATGATGATTTTATAAGATATGCTAAGATTTTATATGTGTTTTATGATGTTTTTAATATGCAATGTATTTTTATGTAATGTTGTCCCTTATCTGGACCTTGAGTCTGAAATAAAGTTTATTACTATTATTATTATTAAAGGAATGAAAGGTATGAAAAGACCAAATCAAAGCCAACCAGATGATCAAGGAAAGGTGGAGCCCACAATGATCCATTGTTGGCTGTGAAGAAGGTGATAATGAGTGGATACAACCAGTTAAACTAAGCAGGACTACAGTGAAACTACTAGGATGACTATAGGTGGGGACAGAGAGAGAGAGGGCATGCAAGGGTTACTTGAAGTTAGAGAAATCAATATCCATACTGCTGAGGTGTAAGAAGGAACTGCAGAGGCTGGTTTAAACTGAAGATAGACAAAAAATGCTGAAGTAACTCAGCGGGACAGGCAGCATCGCTGGAGAGAAGGAATGGGTGACGTTTCGGTTCATGATCCTTCTTCAGAGTTAGCTGTCCAAGTGCATGTACATGGTTTCCTGAAAGTGAAGACGGCAGTGGACAGAATGGTGAAAAAGACATATGTTATGTTTGTCTTCATCGGCTGAAGCATTGGGTATGAGAGTTCGGACGTCATAGAGAATGGTGTGCAGTTCCGGTTGCTATGCTATTAGAAGGATGTGAATAAGCTAGAGAGGGTGCAGAAAAGATAGACTGGAAGGCCACAATTACAAGGAAAATGCATCGCCTGGAATTTTTCATCCCAAGAGCAACGAGGCTGAAGGTGATTTATTGAAGTGTGAGAGGCATACTTAGGGTAAATAGTTGCAATCTATTCCTTCAGGCGGAACAGACCACAACTCGAAGGCATAGCTTTCAAGTGAAAGGGGAAACAAAGCAGCCACCAGGATTGGCACCCACTCCACCATATTACACATCCATTTCCTTCACCAGTGACACACTTTGGCTGCACTTTCCACAGAATGCACTGCAATAACTTTTCCAAACCAACACCTATTCCAGAAAAGGCTCACCACTGATTTCTCAAGGACATTTAGGGATGCGTAATATATGCTAGGTTCTCCATTAACGTCCTGAAAGGTTAATTTAAAAAAAACCCGTCAATTAATAGAATTTGCAAAAGCAGGCATAAATATCTTATGTTTAATTAATGCAAACTTTAGTGTGTGTTGTTGAATTTAATTTTATTGTTTCTTCTGAACCTATCAGAACATATGCTAAATTATTATTCTGTAAACTCCACGTGTTCCCCAGTTCCTCATTTAATAGGTAATTTTTCATTTATGTGTCTAAAGTTGGTGACTATTTGTTCCTGGGAGATGTTAGCAAAGTCTGATCCTGCACTTTTTAATGCAAAAACCTTCCAGCAAAGGTTACAGGTTTACAATCCAGAATGAAAACTCTGAATAAAGAGTGAAAAAGCACAGGGATGACAAGATCTTTGGTGATCTACATGCCTCACTTTTACACTGTCCACTTCATTTAATGGCTATGTCTTTGGGAACTGCTTGCTTGGACCTTTATTAACCATTTGGTTGGAAGAAATTATGTTGTACGTGAACAAGATAGACAATTAAAGGCAATTGCTGAAATTACACTTCAAAGCATGTACTTTCCCGATTACCAAAATGACCTTACTATTACCAAGAATTTTAGAGATGCCTAAAGCAGACTTTAGAGATACAGCATGGAAACAGGCCTTTCGGCCCACCAAGTCCATGCCGACAAGCGATCACCCCGTACACTAGCACTATCCTACATACCAGGGACAATTACAATTTTACCAAAGCCAATGAATCTGCAAACCTGAATATCTTTGGAGTGCAGAAGAAAAACCATGGAGACACAGGGATAAAACACAAACTCTGAACAGACAGCGCCCGTAGTCAGGATCAAGCCCAGGTCTCTAGCGCTGTAAGGCAGCAGCTCTACCACTGAGCCACTGTGCTGCCCTCAACCTTGGCCAAAAACACGGGTAATGGAGCAAATACTTCAGCTGCAGGATTTACAAGTGCAACCCAGAACATTACATACATAGTGCTTGCAGAGAATAGAGAATATATAGATGGAAACTGGAATATTCCCATATATCAGCCGTTTGACTGCCTGGTGCAAAGACAATGCCATCATCACAGTATGTATTCATGTGAGGGAGCTAAATAAATAGTTATTTATTTCGTAGAAATTGGCTGTGCTTTTTCAGGCCATGGGCTTTTTATTGATCCAGAAAATGTGGCCCTCGGCCTCACTAGTTTGGCATCATGTGAAGGCACAGTGATAAGTTTGTGGAGGATGGCAGCAACAGCTGTGGTATTCCTACCCCATGTCTGGGGTGAGCCTATCAGCACAGCATGCCACTCTCATCTGCTGAGCAGCTTGCATTTCTCAGCATTGTGAAGCTATGATATGATTAATGAAGAGATGTCAGATAGATAATTCTTTGTATCACGCGATGGTGGACAGAATTGTGAAAAAAAAAAAGTCTGCCTTCCTAGAGCTGCACTGGTGGAGTAATCAGCTGTCTTCGGTCTTATAAATAGCAGCACAGATGTTGACAGAGAAATGGTCCCTTAATTATCATACAAACTGCTTTACTTGAGTGAACAGTTTAAACCGGCCTCCAAAGGAAATTCACTCAAGCAATTGCACAGATTACAGCTAATGAACAATATTTCTTTGTGCCTATTTAGTGCTCATTAAAATGTAAAAGCCTTTCATTTCAACAGGCCTGTAATAAATATTCCTCTCTGCAATGCGAGTTGTATGAAGTGGGGCAAATAAGTGGTTGAAGCAGCTTCAGCCAATTTATTATCATCGCCTGTTGGGCAAATGGAGTCCATTTGTATTCAGGTTGGTGGATGTGTGCTGCATCTGACTGCAAGAAAGTAAAGCAACCATTCAAACTAAATTTGAACACCTTCCAAATGGAAAATGGAGCTCATTAAAACAAATGTAAAGAAAATCAAAATATGACAAAATATCAACAAAAAAAAAACAATTGTGATTTTGTAAGGATTCATGTGGATCTGCTGTATTTATGTTAACCTTTTTTTTATTATTTTCCCAAGAGAATTCAACGCATGCTGTTGCCAGCCTAGGTTTATAGCTCTACGGTGGTTTGAATTTCTCATAAATTGGATTCAAAATTTTTAAAGTTATATTGTAACAATGCACTTTTTAACTTCTCAGATCTCATTGCAAGGAAAAAGCATCTGATGAATTTATAAAGCTGATGTTTATTAGATTCTGAAATAATAGGGGTATGCTGTGTGCCGATGATTTTCCTGTTGCAAAAATTACCCTCAGATTCAATGAAGAAAACAATGAATATATAATGTCTGATGCAGCTTCAAAATAAAATGATTAAAAGTCAACCGAAATTGCTGGTGAGACTTCAATCTAAATATCAAAGTTGATAAATACCTCGCCATACCTAAGGATGGGCTCCCTGTGGATTGTAGATGTCCAATCTGGCACATATGTTAAATGAAATGTACCTGTAGGTAGTGTGACCTACTAGTTGAAATGGGTCACTGCTTGATACTGAAACAGAAGGTTGTGAATTTAAGCCTCAGGACTATATGGTATTTGAACTCACTTGCCCCTGGTGGATGACTTTTCCACTTCTTGGACCAGACACTGGGTAAAATTTCATATGGAGGTGAAATGTTCAACTCAGTCACTTAAACAGTGCTTCGTGCCACTGCTAGCTATCAGTAAGAACATTCGGGGCACCCCTCTCTTATTTCATTCTCGACTGGATCACTGCATTGGATAATAAACGAATAGAAAAAAGGAGGAATCGGTAATATTATATTAGTTATTCATACCACGTTTTCTGATTAATACGGCGAGTTTGTAAACATATCATGCACACATATATTTAATTTATATCATCGTTATTCGACACTGTGCTAAAGATCGGTGAGGAGTAGTAAAAAAAGATTGCAAATTTAATTTTTGACACTTTCAGAAGCACAGCCAATGTTCACAGCAAAAGGGACTGTCTCCTTAACAGCAGTCTTTTCCGATCACTTCAACACCTAATGGAAGATTTAGCAATGACTGACAATTCTATCTCAATATCTCCATCATTGTTAATTGATCCTCTTGAGATGTAGGTTGCCTTGTTTTTTTTCCCCGTGCTCTGATGCTTTCAAAAGGAGAGAGAGTGAGCGGAGCATTGTCGGCCTGAGTGCTGGGGAGCTTGCTTACGTTTGCGTGCCTGCAGTAGTTGGATGCCAATGATGGCAGTCTATCAGTGCACCCTGCCTGCATATGAACAACAGATTTGTCAGCCTGTGACAGGCTGACAGCACTGCTCCCAGCCGCTTGTCCACTGTTATTAAATCAGTACCTCTTCGGAGCATGCAGGCAAGAGACAATCTGCTTCCTCCATTTGTGGAGGCAGGTTGCCAGTCAAAACCAGATCATCATCTTGAAGCTGCAACCCCAATATTCCATATAAAGCACACACTGCACTCAACTTGCTTTACACTTCAGGCTACGTATATAAATATTGGACCTTAAATTTCATTTCCTTTGCAGAAGGATATTTCAGCTGCATGGTAATTTTCGTCTTTTTTTTTTAAATGGAGAATTCTAAAGCAACAAAAATGTTGCATGGTTAATAATAAATCACGGAAAATCTATCCTTTTGAGGCTGGCACCTGGTGTATTCAATTCGCAAGTATACAGCTGATTTTTATAAATTATTATTAGCTGATTCTAGCCAAAGGGATGTTAGCAAGTGTTTCTTGCCAAATCAAAAGGGTCAATTAAAGTACTAGACAAATACATAATTTGTGCTCAGACTTGGCACATGAAGAGCTATTGGCTTCACAGATGCCCTGCAAAACACATCAAATATGTGCAAAAACACTTGAGCAAGTAACAAAATGCGATATTAAATTCTATTGTTGATGCACATAAAAATTAGAATGAAGTGCATCATATTTATCACGGATATGCTCACTTCAGGGAAAAGACAAAATCTGCACAAAGGCATCTCCATGGTATCTTAACATTATAATGGATGTCCTTTGCTTGGATCAGTGAATTCCACTCGTGAGATGAGTCAAAGAGAGGAATCTTTACTGAGTGTTTTTTTTTTTTTGCAAACTTTTGCAATGTTTTAAATGACATGTTGCTTCTTAATAATAACAGTGGGGCTTTATTTGGAGACGGTAAATCCTGTAAGATTGAAAAGAAATAAAGTAAGACCTGTCTTTCACAGTGTCTTTATAAAGCCCCTGAGCATCCTAAACTATTTTACAGCCAATGAAGCACTTTGTGAGGTGTAGCTATTGTTGTAATGTAGCAAACGATAGACTATTTGTGCACAGGAAGCTCACGTGAACAATTATTTGCTGCTGACCAGGTACTCTGTTTTAGTAATGTTGAATGTGATAAATATGGGCCGGGGATCATCGAGTATTGTTCCCCTGGCCTTCCTCAAAATACAGAGCTACAAGGTCTTCTACATCCACTAGAGCAAGAGCAAAACGGACCTCGATTTTCATGCCAAAGATAAAACCTCTAATATATTCAGCAACACACGGGGCCGTCAGCATGGAATTTTATCCTTAAGGTTCAGTAGCATTTTACCGTTGGCCTCTCACTTTCCACAGAGTATGTTTGCTATCTTGAAAAAAACAAGCAATTTAAATCTTAAGACGTTTTAGAAGAGGGCTACTGACCATAGTTTGGGTATGGACGCTGCAATATGTTTCTCTCAGCTGCCGGGTGGTCTCAGCAGGGAAGTGAAAGCAACTAGATAGTTCTGACATTAAACAGAAATGAGAGCCAGCACCTCTGAGCTCAATTTCTAACCCAGGTTCCATCTCCACAACATAGACGACAGACACCCTAGCTTCATGTAACCCTTGCATCCCCATTCTCTCCGTCCCTACTCCACCCTAGCCATCATACTAGTTTCACTGTCCTCCTGTTCTGCTTCACTCATTAACACTTAGCCCACAGCCAACAATGGACCATTGTGGGCTCCACCTATCCATAATCATTGTTATTTTTTGCATATATTTCATTCAATTGTTCCAAATCTCTCTCTATATCACCTTCTATAGCTCTCATTTCCCTTTCCCCTGACTCTCCGTCTGAAGAAGGGTCTCGGCTCGAAACGTCACCTATTCCTTTTCTCCAGACCTACTGTTACTCCAGCTTTTTGTGTCTATCTTCGGTTTAAGCCAGCATCTGCAGTTCCTACACATTTTGCTGGTTCAATTCCTGTTGATTGCTTTTTTCTGTTGCAAGGACGAGCCTGCGTGCTCAAATAACCCAGTGAGAAGGCTGTGCTATTTATTCAGTGTAATACAAACTACATTAATGACTGGTCAGTGGTGGAAGTCCAGCTTATAATCATTGAGTGAATCTGCAATACATTTCCTTGCGACCGAACTATGCATGTTTTTCTTTTAAAAGGATTTTTTTAAATTCCAGTTCATTTAATATCTTGAAGGTTTTGCTTTCCTTTGTAGGTAATTCAAGGCAGCGCTAATCATCACCATTATCGAATGACTCACCCGGCAGTAGCAACAACACATTCTCCAGTCAGCGAGCAGCACTCCCCCTTTGTGCAGTGGCAGTCGTCATCACCAGAAATGAAGGGAGTTTGGACAATTATAGAAGAGGACAAAAATAACAACACTGACTCGACATTCAATTACAATTGGGTGGCTCAGCAGATAGCAACAGCGTGGCAGGGTGGAGCAGCGGCAGAGTTGCTGCCTTTCAGTGCCAGAGACCTGGGTTAGATCCTGTGTACGGGTGCTGGCTGTACGGAATTGTACCTTCTCTCTCTGACCACGTGGGTTTTCTGCGGGTGCTCCAGTTTCCTCCCACACTCTAATGACATGCAGGTTTGTAGGTCACTGGGCTTCTGTAAATTGTAAATTGTCTCTCGAGTGTAGGATTGTGTTAGTGTACGGGGTGATGGCTGGTCGGCGAGGACACGGTAGGCTGAAGGGCCTGTTTTCACGCTGTATCTCTAAAGTCCAAAGTCTAAATTGGTGTGAGATGGCACAGTGCTGCATCTAGTAGAGCTGCTGCCTTACAGCCCCAGTGACCCGGTTCAATTCTGACTTTGGGTGCTATCTGTATGGAGTTTGTATGTTCTCCCAGATGTGCAGGCTTATAGGTTAATTGGCATGTAAATTGCCCCAAGTGTTTAAGGAGTGGATGAGAAAGTGGGATAACATAGAACGATACAAAGTGCTGGAATAACACAACAGGTCAGACAGCATCTTTGGAGAACATAGACAGGTGACATTTCAGGTCAAGACCTTTCTTCAGACTAATGTGAATGGGTGATTGATGGTCAGCATGGACTTGATGGGTTGATGGGCCAGTTTCAATGCTCCATTACTAAACTAAACTAAACTAAAGTAATGCCTGTAATGCAAATTTTAGTGCAGCATTACCTGATGGAAACAATAGATTCAGAGAATAATTATGCATTAAAGGAGGCCATTTGGCCTGTTGGGTCTGTACCAACTTAATGTAAAAGCAGTAGTTGGTTCCATTCCCGTGTACTGTCTCTTGTTCTGCAACTCTTCCTTTTCAGAAATGTATCTAGCTCCTTTTTGAACATGACAATTGAACAATCATCCACAGTTTCTCTTGGAAGAGCATTCCACACACTAATCACTCACTAGTCACAAAATGTTTTTCCTTATTTCATTTTGGTTCATTTGTTTATCATCTTCAATTAATAAGCACCAATGAGAACAATTCTCCTCCATCTGCTTACAGGATTTTAAGGTCGAAATTGGCAGGTACTTGATTAGTAAATGTGTCAAGTGTTATGGGGAGAGGGCAGGAGAATGGAATTGAGAGTGAAAGACAGATCAGACATGGTAGAGTAGACTCAATGGGCCGAATGGCCTACATCTGCTCCTATGACTTATGAACTTATGATTTTAAATCCCTCTTCCGTCTCTTCATTACCACCTTAATTCCATGGAGAGCAATCTCAACTTCCCCAATATACCCACATAACTAAAGAACCTAATTCCTTGAGCCAATTTGATAAATCTCCAGTCTTTACATCTTGCCTGTAGTGTGGTACCCACATTTCAACGTAATACTCCATTTGTGTCTTCAACCATAGTTTATAAGGATCCATCATGTCTTGCTTACTCTTATACTATACATCTATATTTATAACACCCACAAACCTGTGTGCTTTGTTAACCACTTTCTCTACCTGCTATCCCACCTTTTATGAACTATGTACATTCACTCTTTATGCTGCGACTCCTTTTAAAATTGTACTCTCCAGTTTATATTCTTTTTGAAATCTTCCTACCAAGAGAACACATCACTCAATATTAAATTCCTCATAATTCACTACGTCAGCTGGAGACCCTGTACATACAAAAGAACAAATCAGCAAACAAAACACAAAGTGCTGGAGGAACTCAGCGGGTCAGGCAGCATCTGTGGAGGGAATGGACAGACAACGTTTCGGGTCATAGAAACATAGGTACAGGAGTAGGCCACTCGGCCCTTTGAGCCAACACCACCATTCAATATGATAATGGCTGATCTTCCAAGATCATCAGAAGGAACTGCAGATGCTGGAAAATCGAAGGTAGACAAAAATGCTGGAGATCCAAGATAATCAGGATCCTTCTTCAGGCTTATTGGAATAGGAAGCAGACATCCGGAAAAGAGAGGCGGGGACAGGGCAAAGCCTGGTAAAGGATAGCTGGATACAGGTGAGGGGGTGGAGGGTGACAAAGGCCAGAGGTGAAAAGGAGACAAAACAATGTCACATGAGGAGTGAAGAGGAGGAATGAGACGTAAAGCCAGTGGGACGGGCAAGGCTGGAAGGGGACATGGCGGAGAGAAAAGGGGGATGGGGATAAATGGAAATGGTGGGATTTAGGGACGGGAGATGAATGTACGAAGGAGGAGAATGGATCAGGATGACCGGGGAGGGGTGGTAGATGGTTGGAGAAATGTGCGCACACCAGGGTGGGGTGGGGTGGGACATACAGAAAAGAGAAGGGAGGAGAGGGGGATTAATATTGATATGTCAATATTGTTTGTAATTGGAAAATTCAATGTTCATACTGTTGGAAGTTGAAATGGTTAGCAACTGGGAAATTCAGCCAGCCTTGGCAGGCAGAGCACAATTGCTCTGCGAAATGGTCACCTAGTCCACACTTAACCTTGCCAATGTGAAAGTGAACACATTGGGAGCATCATATGCTGTGGACGAGGTTCAAAAAGGTGTATGTGAACCTCCGTATCACCTGGAAGGGCTGTTGGATGCTGGATGGAAGAATGAAAGGAGGTTCAGAGATAGGTGTTATATCTTCAATCTTTATGGAGATCATTATAAAGTACTCAGTTATAAATCGAAGGTAGACGCAAAATGCTGGAGTAACACAGTGGCTCAGGCAGCATCTCTGGAGAGAAGGAATGGGGGTTATGGGGAGAAGGCAGGAAAATGGGATTAGGAGGGAGAGATAGATCAGCCATGATTGAATGGCGGAGTGGACAATGGGCTGAATGGCCTAATTCTACTCCTATCCCATGTCCTTATGACCTTCTGGTTGTTTAAGTACAAAACAAATTGGAAATATTTGAAGTACGGGCAATCAAAACAATTAACTAAATGACAGTATAGAGGAATCAATTACACAACTTCTGAAGAAGTCTGAAGAAGGGTCTCAACCTGAAATGTCATTCATTCCTTCTCTCCAGAGATGCTGCCTGTCCTGCTGAGTTACTCCAGCATTTTATGTCTACTTTCGATTTAAACCAGCATCTGCAGTTCTTTCCCACATACTCAGTTATAAATGTTGGTATCTCACACCGTGGCTACTAGGTCCATGTGTACATTTTCTTTCGAGACCTTGACCTTACAATCCTTTTCTACTCATGGCTTTAGAATATTTTTGGATTCCCTTTCATGTGTGCGGCCAGCCTTTACTCATGTTCACACTTTGCTTCTCTTCTTTTCTTTTTAACTTCCCCTCTGAACTTTCCATATCAATCTGATTCCCACTTGTGTTGACAGCCTGGCATCTGTTACACGTTCTATCTTTTCAACTCTCGATTTGGTCAACCGAGGAGCAGTGGCTTCACTTTCCCCACCCATTCCCCTCAGAGAATGCGTCTAGAATATACAGTTTGGATGAAGTGAGATGTAATAACCACTATTTTCTGTCACTGGAATGTCAACTGAGCCCACCCTGGTGTGAGCAGTCTTTGCAGATTCAAAGCAATTTCACAATCAGGGACACATTAAGTATAGGTGGGATCAGCCACTGATATCCCTCTCTCTTCTGCGACAGGGCACCTGCTTCAATCTCTTCACAGATACCACCTCACTGAACAGGCTGAAGTTAAGTACTGACTCTCTAGAGCATCTGCTGAGAGGAAATTATACCCCAACACTCTGTAGTATAATGCTGGAGTAACTCAGAGAGACAGGCAGCATCTCTGGAAAGCAGGAATGGGTGACGTTTCGGGTCGAGACCCTTCTTCAGACTGGGAGTCAGGGGAGATTGAAACTAGAGGTGTGAAAAGGAACAGAACAAACCAGAGCCTGCACCGATGGCCAAGGACAGCTGAAGGCCCACAAGGGCCCATTGTTGGCCGTGTCTCCCATGACTCTCAGTCTGAAGAAGGGCCTCGACCTGAAACAACCCCCATTCCTTCTCTCCAGAGATGCTGCCTGTCCCGCTGAGTTACTCCAGCATTCCACCATCTATCTTCGGTTTAAACCTGCATCTGCAGTTCCTTCCTACACTCTGCAGTATAATATGTCAACTGATAAACCAAACCGTGCCAGTAGCTTCCTAGAGCACTTTGTTTGTCCAAGTGAGCAGACACACCGCAGACCACTTTGCTTGGTTAATATATAGCAGCATGAACAACAGAACAAAACAATACAAATGATTACTGAGAAAATCCTGTCAGGATATTAAATCTTGCCGTTGACTTTTCTCATCCCGTCCATTCCCTCTCTGACCTCAAAACAGATTGAAGCATCAAACAACTAAATTTCAGAAATGTTTTGATAATTTGATTACCTATCCTATTCCAAATGGAGTTATGATTCCTTTAATATTCAAGAGCAACTGATGTAACACAGGACAATCTCTGTGTGCAATATTAAGTCACTTGAGAGATAATTAAATATAGGCCAAAGATTGAATCCCTGCCAAATCAGACTGGTGGCACAGCAGGCAATTCTATTTCAGTGTGGGATTGGATAACACTGACAATGGTTATTTGGAGAAACTTTATTTACCATCCAATGTGAGTCACGACACCTACCGTTGAGATTATGGCACAGGATTGTTTTCCCTAAATTATCTTCGAAACATATAGCAAACTTGGCAAAACAAACTCTCCCCGACTGCAATGTTACACACCATGCCTCCTATTACCTCTAAACACAGTTACACACTATTTTCCTATATGTTTAAGTGAAAGCAAGACTTTTGTACATCGAGACCCTTCACCCTACCACTATCCTTTCATAGCTGTCAACCTCAGGTGTGGCAAAAATTAACTTACTTTGGTATCAGTGTCTTCAATTCAGTAAAGACCAGAAGTGCTGATTGATCCAACTCCTCTTATTTCCACACAATGCATCCCCATCCTTTGCCCTCCCCCCCCCCCCCCCCCCATCCATCCCCCCCCCCCCCCCCCCCCATCCATCCACCCCCCATCCATCCACCCTCTCCTATACACCCTTGATAGAACACTTGGATATCAAACAGATTGAAATTAATTATAGGGCGAGGCTAGGAGGAGATGTGTAGGCAAATACTTGTTTAAACTTTCATTAATGATGCCTGGCTGTGTTTAGAAGGGTCTCGACCCGAAACTTCACCCATTCCTTCAACCATTCCTTCAACTTCAACCATTCGTTCTCTCCAGAGATGCTACCTGTCCCGCTGAGTTACTCCAGCATTTTGTGTCTGTCCTGGCTGTGTTTAGTTTAGCTTAGTTCATATGTTCTAAGAGCAGCATTCGGCCATTTGGCCCATCGAGTCTACTCTCTCTGTCATTCAATCATGGCTGATCTACCTTTCCCTCTGAACCACATTCTCCTGCTTCTCCCCATAACCCCTGACTCTTACTTATCTAGTTTAAGTTTAGTTTAGTTTAGTGTAGAGATACAGAGAGCAAACAGGCCCTTCGGCCCACCGAGTCCGCACCAACCAGCGATCACCCGTACGCTAATTCTATCCTACACGACAATTTTTAAAGAAGCTAATTAACCTACAAACTTGCAAGTCTTTGGAATGTGGGAAGAAACCGGAGCACCTGGATAAATCCCACGCAGTCACAGGGAGAACCTGCAAACTGAATGCAGACAGCGCCCATAGTCAGGATTGAACCCAAGTCTCTGACGCTGTAAGGCAGCAGTTCTTCTGCTGTACCACTGTGCGAGTGAGATATCAGGATGCTGCCTGTCTTCATGCTGCTCTCTCCTGGACTGAGTTGCTGCCTTCAGCCATTCAGGTAAGAAAGTGGGTTGTAAATGTTTTTAGAGGTACTAATAAACAGAGTAGTTGCTTTAGTGAACAGTGGTGCTTTCATTGGGCCTGCTGTGAATTTCAGGTAAATGATGTACTGCGACCTCTCAGATGGCACTTGACCCAAGCAAGAATCACTGTGTGACCAGCTCCGTATGCTTTTAATATTGGCGGCTTTCCAACTTCATCTGCACTTCCGCATAATTGCCATGCGCAGCTAGCAGTGACTGTGTCGTTCATGAGGGATGTGAGGAAATATTTCTCTACTCAGTGAATGGCTAGAGTCAGGATTGTACTTCTGGAAGGAAGTAGCAACAGGATCAACTGAAGCATTCAAAAGTGAGCTGGATAAATATCTGTAAGATAAAAGAAAATTGAAGGCTATAGGCAGGATGGGAGAGTGGCGTTAGCTAACTTGCTTTTAGTTGGTACAGAAGGTCTGGGCTGAATGGCTTTCTAGTCCATGGCCATCCTGCAAGGCTGTGATTCTGCATCTCCATCAGGGGTCCAATATCAATAGTGGTAACAACTACTTAAACCTTGCTTAATTTAGTTTTGTTTAGAGAAACATCACGGAAACAGGCCAGTCGGCCCCCCGAGTCCGCACCGACCAGCAAGCCCCATACACTAGCACTATCCTACACACACTAGGGAGAATTTACAATTTTTACTGAAGCCAATTAACCTACAAACCTGCACGTCTTTGGAGTGTGGGAGGAAACCGGAGCACCCGGAGAAAGCCCACCCCATCATGGGGAGAATTTACAAACTCCATACAGACAGCAGCCGTAGTCGGGATCGGACCTGGGTCTCTGGCACTGTAAGGCAGCAACTCAACCGCTGCTCACGTGATTCAAAGCCGACTTGTATCGTTTAAAGGTCGGCAGCCACAGCAGGTGGTTGAACGCCTCTTGGAGATTAGCGTGATGTGAGAAAGGAGAGATGTGTCGATGCCAGAGGGCCAGGACATGCACATCAAAAGCCAGTTGCAGAACGGCTCGAAAAGGATCTGTACCGCACTGCTGCAAAACGTGCAGAGATCTTGCCTCGATATTCAGGATCACTGAAAAGACATCGCCAGGTGCACACCAGATAAACACGTTGCTTGGTTACTACCTGGTTACTACATGCTACAACATGGTTTGCACACTGCAGTCATGAACCTTGTCAAAAGCAGATGGCCTTTGTCACTCAGGAAGCTGCTCCTCCTCCTCCTTGTTCTGGCAGTTCCTCTGTCCTGTGTTCTCATTCCCCACGTCATGCTTACTCCAGGAGATGGACATTGATCCACATTTGCCTGAATGCATTTGTTTTGAAAGTGAGGAAATGTCCGTCAGAACCTGCCGCTGCACCCCTGTACACCTCTGCACATCGAAAGAACTTGTAAAGAAATATCAAATATTTGGAGAACCATAGCAAAAGCCTGAAGGAATCAATCAGTAAGTTGCGGCTGATCCCTTTAATCACACTGGTGGGGGGTCTTTACAGCTGCTGAACCAGTTCCAAACTGGCAGAGCTAGTGTCAAATCAGAATTACACGCTGACTGATGTCATGAGCTGTCTGATCTGCATGCTTCCAGTAGTCAGTGGCTGTGTAGATGCCATAGGGGTCAGAGCAGGAGTGATCCCTGCAAGTATCACGTGCCACGCTGAATCCAATTTTATAAAATGCATGCTACAGAGCCATATTTTCCAGTTTGTGGATTCTAATTATTAAGATAGACCAAAAATGCTGGAGTAACTCAGCGGGACAGGCAGCATCTCTGGAGAGAAGGAATGGGTGACATTTCGGGTTGAGACCCTTTTCAGACTGAGAGTCAGGGGAGAGGGTGGCTAGAGATAGAGATAGAGGAAGGGTATGGTGTGAAAACGACCGAACAAAGCTATCCGTGCTCACAGCTTGTTTTTCTCTCATGTTGCAAACCCAGAATTTTATCGGCCATCTCTATTGCCTTTACTGCAGGATTGTAGTTCTCCTTCACAGCTCAAGATCTGTGTTCCTCTCTTTCTCATGTAAGGGGGCTGTCCCACTTGGGCGACCTAATTGGTGAGTTTAGAAGAGTTTAGGAGAGTTTGAAAAAATGTCATGTTGAAGACCTCCTTCGACTATGTTGAAGACTTGCTTCGACTAGCTACGACGAACTTCGGGAAAATTGGACACTGAATAGTGGAGAGTGAAGACGACCTCCTTCGATCTCCTTCAACCTCCCTTTGACCTCCCTTTGATGAAGACTATCTACGACTACCTTTGACTTCCTTCGACTACCCTCGATTATCTATGACTAACATGCTGACCTACTACGACCTATTTCGACTAAATCTACGAGTAAAAAAAGTATCGATTTTTTCCATGGCGCCCTTTTTTACTTGTGGGCATTTTTCAACATGTTGAAAAATACGCCGCAACCTAGCTGTGGCCTCGAGTACACGGGGACTACTCTCGAGCATGAAGGAGAGTTACAAAGACCTCCTACGACATCGTGTCGACCATGCTGCGAGTATGAGTCGAGGGCAAACTCGCCAGAACTTGCGGATTAGTTCGCGTAAGTGGGACAGGCCCTTAAATCTTCCTTTCTAAATCATCACTGTTAGATCTTCTACATGTTCCAGTATTTTATATCTCGCGCAGCTTGCCTCTACCACATGTCAAGCATGTCTTTTGCTCAACAGTCCCGAACTCTCTGTAAAGATCACACACATGCACATTTTAGAAACATAGAAACATAGAAAAATATGTGCAGGAGTAGGCCATTCGGTCCTTCGAGCCAGCACCGCCATTCAATATGATCATGGCTGATCATCTAAAATCAGTTTCCCCATGTGTCTTGATTCCTTTGGCCCTAAGAGCCAAATCTAACTCTCTCTTGAAAACATCCAGTGAATTGGCCTCCTGTGGCAGAGAATTCCACAGATTCACAACTCTCTGGGTGAATAAGTTTTTCCTCATCTCAGTCCTAAATGGCCTACCCCTTATTCTTAAACTGTGACCCCTGGTTCTGGACTCCCCCAACATCAGGAACATTTTTCCTGCATCTAGCCTGTCCAATCCTTTAATAATTTTATATGTTTCTATTAGACCCCCTCTTATCCTTTTAAATTCCAGTGAATACAAGCCCAGTCAACCCATTTTGCAGAAGATCTCCTAGTTTGGAAGGTTTTCCTGAAGCATACTGCTGCAAATATGAATTTCATTGTTCCTTGTTGCTACATAAGACAATAAGACAATGTCTTGACTCTAAAGCATAATTTGCACAAAAAGCAGTAACAATTTCAGAGGATGTGCACACTCCCACTTCTAACCTCCCAAACACTCTGATAGAGCCATTTGTAAATTGAGTTTAGTTTGAGTTCAGTTTATTGTCACATGTACCGAGGTACAGTGAAAAGCTTTTGTTCATATATCTATTGTCAATACTCCAGTGAATTTTAGTATGCCAGTGAACTAGCAAGTATGCCACATGGATTATCTTCATCCTCCCTCCATTAAGATAATCAACAATCTACTCTATGCAGAAAATCTTACCGAAAAATTCATGTTCAGTTAATAACAGTGAACACACTACTGTATATAACAGGCCACATACCGCAGCCTGCCTCTCAGATTCAGTTCCTTTAACTTCAATAACATGAACTTTGGAGTCAGATTACAAAGCACTGACAAAACCAGATAGTTTGTTAGCACGACTGGTCAGGGATGAATTTATAGACACTTACACTCATCAATTTTCCGGCTTTTAAAACTAAGTAAGTAATCATAGAATCCCTACTTCTTATTTTCCCTTACCTTCTCTTTTACTATTTTCAACCTTAGTGGTGCTTTGGCATCATGTCTCAGTTTCTTAATTAAAACAAAACACTTAACCCATAAACCGTGATCACTTCATAAATCATTTGGTAGTATTATATAGCCCCCTTTCACCCCATGCATGTTTCTTTAGTCCCATAAACTGTTATCTAAATCTATACACACTTCTCTAACTTCATAAACCACTGTCTATCCCATGCACCTCTCTTTAACCTCATGTAACTTTTTAATTCCCATATATCATTCATCATTCCCATACAGTAGTCTCTTAGCATATTAAGCTCCTTGACATCATATACCAGTATAACTTTCACCTTATACCTCAAACTTAACATTCCACTTCTTGCCATGATGAAACACTTTGTAACATCAATAGCAAATTAGTTATTTGTGCTGGAACAAACTACAGCTGCTGGTTGTTTAAATCAAAGGTAGACACAAAATGTTGGAGTAACTCAGCGGGACAGGCAGCATCTCTGGAGAGAAGGAATGGGCGACGTTTCGGGTCGAGACCCTCCTTCAGTAATTGTACTGTTGCCTGAGTGGGACTTTCAAATTTCTGTTTAGTAATTAATAACATTTATTTCAGGGTAGGCCCTGCATGCAATGAATGACATGTTTCTTAGCAGTTATTCCATCGTTTACATGACTGCTGGCTTGAAAGCATAAAATGAACCCAGAAAGTCCTTCCGATGAAACATTTACATCACTGATAAGCACCCTGAGCTTTCAGTCCAATATTGTTTCGCTAATTAATGACGTCATGCCCATTGTAGGAGCAATCATCTGGCTACAAGAAACTGTAGCTGGGAACAACTGAGAGCAGATATGATGGTGTTAACATGGATTGTGATCAGGATCAGGGAATTGGAAATCCCATTGTAATCTGGATCAGTCTGGGTCTGGGGATGTTCTGGCCAGTAAACTCATGCAAACGTATCAATGTGGAACTCTCCACAACTTACCTTCAATATTCCATTGTGTTGCCAATTATATCATTGGGCCACAACTTATATAACAACAAACGGTCCTGCTTTTAATGTGACCATTGTGTATGACCTGAATTGCCATTTTACAAGGAGATTGGATACATGATATCAATAATCCTAACATTGGTGGAGCAATATATGAGGGATGAGCTAAATCAAGTACGAGATGCCCAATTTTTGGAAGAAGCTATAAACAACAATAGATAGGACAGGTTTAGAGTGATATGGGCCTAATGCAGCCAAATGGGGTTGGTGTTGATGGGACATGTTGGTCGCTGTGGGCAAGTTGGGCCGAAGAGCCTGTTTCCACACTGTACGACTCTCTGACTCTATGACCATCAGTACACGTGACAATAAACAGAAAACCGCATAGACAAAGTAAGCACCTAGAAATCTGGGATTCTGACCACAACTTATAAAGATGTGAACTGTGTCATGGAACAGATATTAGATGTTATGAGGATATTTAATTGTCTGAGCAGTAATTCATTGGGTCTTGTTCTACTTTGATGTCTCTGTAGTTACAGATATAGCTAGTTGGGCAACAATTATTTCACAGCTGATTGGAAACCTAACTATTTATTACTGAAATTAGAGTTACACATGTCCCAACCATGCACGAGAATTTAGATGAAATGTTTAAGAAAGAACTGCAGATGCTGGAAAAATCAAAGGTAGTCAAACTGCTGCGAAACTCAGCATGTGAGGCAGCATCTATGGAGCGAAGGAATAGACAACGTTTCGGAAATGTCGCCTATTCCTTCGCTCTATAGATGCTGCCTCACCCGCTGAGTTTCTCCAGCATTTTTGCCTACCACCAGGAAAGTAGATATCACTTTTTAAAAAACAGCGTCATAATTTGGGTTTTAATGTCAAATGGTAATTTTAATGATCATTCTTCTTCTGCCAGGCTTACTGAACTTTCATAGTGGCAATTGACCTCCAGATACCATAATAATTCAGGTAACAACCGTGACTAAATATCCAGCACATAAACCCCCCCACCAAAAAGGACAATTGTATCATTTTGTAATTCCCTATACTTTGTCTAATTCTCTGTACCTTTTCTAAGCACTAATTCTTATTTTCTTCACAGATATTGCCTGAACTGCAGTGGTTTTATAGCATTTTATCCTCTATTTCAGATATCCAGTGTCTGCAGGATTCTGCAGTCATGTCATATATGTTGAACATGTTAAATTCTATACAGTACTATGGCTCTAGATAAGAAGCTCTGTCATCATGTATTACTCTCTAACCTCACATTTATAATTTTAATTCATGCATCAATTTTCTCCAAATCTATTTACCATTATTCTTTCTTTCTGCATCATTCTTTCACCCGATTATCTCATTGTGTGCTGCATAGACTCACAAAATTGGCTCCAGACTATCCGTAAGTCAGCACGTATGTAATCATGGGTTACTTGAAAAAGAAATAACCCACATTTTAATACGTTGTTAATAGTTTCCAGCTTTTAAAAAAAAAACTATATTCATCCCTCATATCCTTGCAATGAGAAAACATGTTAGAATTTGAACAATTAATCTTGCTAAATTTAAAAATCCGAATTTTTGGTATAGAATGCAAAGAGCAGACTTACTGGCTAGTAAATATTTAGATTTAATGGCATCTGGCTAGTAAATGTAGAAATTATCTTGGGGCCCTTTGAAATGCATAACTTCATTTTTATTTTTGTAATAAATTGTATGATATGATGCTTCTGCAGGTTGATAAACTTTATTGTTCCCTCTGTAATAGACTAAATGAAGCCTGTGAAACGTGATGTTCTGCTAGACAATGCACTGAATCTCATTTTAGTATGTTAAAGACCTCTCACTTAAACTTAAATGGAATGAGGAATAAGGTGAAATTGTCATTGTGGGTGTTAGGAAGAAAATACATTGCAGACAATCATCATTTAATATCCAGGGCTGACTTTTTGAACATGTGCTTTCTCTAAATGATAAATCGGATGACTTACCTCCAACAATAATGTCCAGAATACAAATGAGAGAGCAAGTGCATTGTTAAGACACACACCAGAGGCATTCTCATTGTAAATTGTCTCTGTACTAATTAAAACATTTTAAAAATATAAAGCCTTATCTCTAAATGGTGGAAGGGCTGCATTTAAAAGGATGGTATTACTTTCATTAGGCTTAGATGGGTTACTTTTTTAAGTAATGAAGAATCAAATCTACAGACCCTTCTCTTTTACATATTCCAACCTTGTCATGATGCGAAGGGTACTTTAAGCAGATTGTCAATGAAGATAGCAGCTGTATCACATAGAATAACTCACATTATCATTTGCAGCCTGGCAAAATCTGACTTTGCTGCATTAAACATGTTTTAGTGTAGGGAAGCCTGGTGGCTCTACTTGTGGCACAATTGACTCGCATCCAGAGGGTCGTCAATTTTAATTCAACCTTCAAGTGAAATTAGAAATCATCCGCACTGGAGCTGAGATGGTATAAGAAGGTTATCGCACAGTCCCGTCTCTCTAGGAACTGAATTAGAACCGAACAAAGACAAAATAAATGTCCGTGTTCAGGTATGAAGTAAAATTCAAGTCCAGGGGGCAACATTTCAGAACAAAGGTTAACGTGCTTTCCTCAATACTGTAGGCTGCTGTTTTCATTTGCCAGACTTAAATGGCACATATTCTACCGTTAATAGGGAAATAACAGAGATGCGAATTATGAATTTCCAAAAATTGTTTGGAAAAAGGAATTGTGTCAAATGATGGGTAAATATATAAAAAAACTTTATTCAAGAAATAGGAAATATGAATAAATGGCAGAGAATTATCAGCCAAATGCTTCATTTCAATGGTAGCTAGGTAACTCTTAAGGAGTTATTTTTATAAGGGCATTCCTTTCCCATTAGCAGTAGATATTGGAAATTTAGGTGGGCATTTGGATAAAAACATAGAGAGGGTGCAGTCAAATGTTTCCCTGTAGCAGTACAAATTTGTAAATATATCCTTCTGGAGTTCACAGGTAAGTTAATGAACAACAGTGAATCAGTAACTCTAAGGATGGATTCATGAGAGATAAAGTGGAATGAATGAAAAATATGAATTAACTGTGTATGTAAACTGAATTAGGCACTTTGTTAAAACACACATTTCAAGCAACATTTGATATGAAACCTGATGCCACATTTGTTGCATAAATTAAGGCAGCACGCGGACACAGAATGGCAAAGTGGGGAGTAGAGCTAAATAGATCCAGATATTTTGGAAAAGATTAGTGATGTCGTTTTCATGTTCAATTTTGTGTTTATGTAAATTATTGTCTAGAAAGGTGATTACCCATGAACTTATTTCCGGTTGCTTGCTTTGAATCGGCCCGTGGAAAGCCATCGTCCTCCCCATCTACCTCGTTGCATCGGTACCCACGGTCAATGTAGCAGATGTAAGATCTGCCTTCCTGAGAGTGAATTAACTGGCGCAGATGAAGTCCCCGTCCACGTTTTCAGAACCTGCATGTACCAGCAGACAGGAACATTCACAGACATCTTTAACTTCTGAGGTTCTCACTATCTTAAGAAGAGCATAATCATTCCAGTGCCAATGAAAAACAAGCTTGCATGCCTCAATAACCGTTATCCAGTGGCTCTGATATCCAGTGGCATTGTCATTTCATTTCATTTCAATTCCAATTAAGCATTGCACTTTCAAGCACAGGCAGGGCAACAGGCCAAACAACTCATGGCATTGTCATTAAGGGCTAACAAATTATTTATTGCAAGTAAATCCAGGACAAACAGACTCAGGAATAGTTGCTTTCCGAGAATTATATCTACTATAAATTCAAATTCACACATGCACTGACTACACCGCCCAACACGGACTTCCATCTGTATATATGTATATATGAATGTAGCGCCGCAGAATTTGTGCACCTATTCCCCCCCGCCCCCCCCCCATCTCCCTTCTGTTTTTTGTTTTTTTCTGTTTCTTGTTTTTTGTGCTAAATTGTATGTATGCACTGAGTACGAGCAGCTTTCAGTTTCACTGTACATGTATAGTGACAATAAATGGCATATCATATCATATCATACATTGCAGACTCACAGTTCAGTTGATTCCAGCTTAGAATGACAGTCGTGGCCTTTCCCTTGCGATCTTGCAGAGTGACTGACTCACATCCAGGCATCCGGGGTTTTATAGTCCTGCCTCCCCCACCCCCTCCCTCCTAACCCCCACCAGAACGGGCATTACCTTCATCGCCGTGATTGGCAGGCAGAGGAGGAATCAGCTGATCAAGGTTTTTTAAACACTCATAACTTTTATATTTTTCATCGATGGGAAAAATCCTCGGGGCTTGCTCAGTGGAGGAGGACCGTGAGTAAGATGGCCAAAAATCACAGCGATACAGGGTAGCATTTTTTCTAAAATCAACATACAGCGCAGACAGGAAGTGGTCAAGATGAGAATTTTAATTATATATATATATATATATATATATATATATATGTATGTGCGTGCGTGTGTGTGTGTACTTGTGAGGTGTGTGTGCGTGTATTCACTTGTGAGGTGGGTGTGTACTTGTATGTGTATATATACACACTTAACTTTTTTTTCTCTCTTGTTTATCATATTGTTTACAGTGTACTATGTTTACATATTCTGTTGAGTTGCAGCAAGTAAGAATTTCATTGTTCTATCTGGGGCACATGACAATGTGACACACTCTCTCTCTTGACCCTCTTGATGTGCGCTCAGCCCCTTACTAAATTCCCTCAAGACTCGCGGATGTGCGGCCAAATTCTGCTTGAACCACAAGTTTGCAGATCACACCACTGTAGTGGACTGCATTTCAAAAAATAATGAGACAGAGTACAGAAAGGAGAGAAAGAAAACATAGTAACATGGGGTCAAGACAACAACCATTCCCTCAATCTTAGTAAGACAAATGAGCTAGTTATTGACTTCAGGAAATGTGGTTGAGTACATGCCCCAATCCGCATCACTGGCACCAAAGTGGAAATAGTCAGGAGCTTTAAGTTCCTTGTCATAAATACTATCATCAAAGAGGGCAGCATGGTGGTGCAGCAGTAGAGTTGCTGCCTTACAACCCCAGAGACCCGGGTTGGATCCTTATTATGGGCACAGTCTGTAGTGAGTTTGTATGTTCTCCTTGTGTCCGTGTAGGTTTTCTCCGGGTGCTCCAGTTCCCACCCACATTCCAATGGCATGCAGATTTGTAGATTGATTGGTTTCTGTAAATTGTCCCTTGTGTGTAGGATAGAGCTAGTGTGTGGGGACATGGACTTGGTGTGCCAAAGTGTCGGTTTCTATGCTGTATCTCTAAACTAACTTAAATCCGCCCTGTATCGACCACATTGAAGCTAAGGCCAAAACCCAGGTGAACACTCTATATTCTGCACGCAGGAGACTAAGGAAATTTGGCATGTTTCTGACAACTCTTACCAACATCGATAGGAACACCATTGAAAGCATACTATCAGGTTGCATCACAGCTTGGTTTGACAATAACTCTGCCAAGGACCGCATGGAATTGCAGAGAGTTGTGGATGTAGCCCAGTCCAGCACATAGACTAGACTCTATCTACACTTCAAGGTGCCTCAGGAAAGCAACCAACATAATCCAGGGCCTTCTTCATCCTGGTCTTCCCTCTTATCAGGCAGAAGATACAATAGTTTGGCAGCACCGGTCAGCATTCTCAGGAACAGCCTCTTCCCCTCTGTTATCAGATGACTGAATGGGTCCTCCAATGTTAGGGAGTGGTCCCAATCTTCTACCCTACATTCATTGCGAATAATGGACATTGTCTCTTTTATTAAAACGCTATATTTATTATAATATTATATTCTGCACTCTGGCATTTTCTTCTTTGCACAACCTGTTATAGTTATGTATAATGTGGTCTGAATTAATTGGCATTTCATTGTATCTGAGTACACGTAACAATACTAATAACCTAACCAATATCAGAAAGTGTTACGTGGTCATGCCGCAGCAAATAATATATTTGTGTCCCAACTGATAGGAAGTTAATTGATGAATGAAGCCATGTTCACTTTACATGAAGTAATGTCTTGTCTTTGCCGAACTTTGTGCAGAACACACAAAGGAATTGGATTAATCCGGGGCCATGGCAGGGACAGGGATAGGCACAAAATGCTGGAGTAACTCAACGGGTCAGGCAGTATCTCCACAGAAGAGGAATAGGTAACATTTTGGGTCTAAATGCTTCTTCGGACTGACCAGGGTCCAGGTGTCCATAGGTCAAGGGATCATGGATAAGAGCAGCTTTGGGATATAGCAGTGGGTCAAGCATCTGTCCAAGTGCACTGGTCAGGTTGAAGGTTTCAAGGATGACAGTCGGCTGTGGGCTTCAGTAGAAAGTGACCACGGTGGCCAGGAGCGCCAATGGGTGGGTCGTGAATTGGATACTCAGTTATCGTCCTTGAGTGAGGGAATGTGTTCAATTTTATGGCAGTCTTTTCAGGGGATGTAGGTGGGTGCTGGAGTTTGGGGTGATCAGGGAATGCAGTTTAGTTTCCAGGATCAATGGTCAGCAACTGTGAGCCAAGGTAAGGAAATGGAGATCAGTGGCTATAATGCCAGCACGTGCTGGGAGAGAAACCAGGTCAGTTCAGGCAGCAGTGGGCTGGACAAAGGTCAGGCATTTGAGAGGGCTTGAGGGGTGGAGTAAAGAGCAGGTCATTGGCTAGAAGTGGGAGGGTGTGGGGAGGTGAGGAGGAAGTTGAGACAGCCTGTGTAACTTGCTTAAAGGGGGCTCCCCAGGGTCATATTCTGAGCACCAGCCTACGGGAGACGCAGAGGATTAAAGTAACTTAGCAGGTCAGGCAGCATCTCTGGAGAACATGGATATATAATGTTTTGGCTTAGAACCCTTCTTCAAACTCCAATCCGAAATGTCACCTATCCTTGTCCTCCAATGAAGAAGGGTCCCGACCCAAAACGTATCACTGTTCTCCAGAGATGCTACGTAAACCTGCCGAATTACTCCAGCACTTTGTGTTTGTTTTTTTTGTAAACCAGCATCTGCAGTTTCTTTTATCCACCTGACCAGGGAGATTCAGTCTGACTGCAGCCAAATTGAGAGTCTTCCGAATGAGTGGCCTAGCAACAGTGGGAAGAGCAAGGGGAACATTTATACCCCATGGAAAATTACTGATACGATACCTCAGACTGTTCTACAGCACAGGACACTATTGGACACTACTGCTTGTATTTAGTGTCCTCCACACATTACACAACATATACCCGGAGAAGCTTGGGAGGAAGATTGAGCTCTTTCTGTCTCACCCAAATTTTAACCGAGGTTTTATTTTTATTATTGCAGCATGCAAAAACACGGCATTACCCAAACTGACTTCTGGGCAAAGGAAAGTTGTACAAGGGAAGCTCCATAACGATAGATTTAAATAAGAGTGAGGCACAGAAACTAGAAGTGCATCTCGGAGCAATTGAATATAAAAGAAAGGAATTAATGGTAAACCTGCACCTTGGATTGCGTAGTCCTGGATCTGACTCATTGCCCAAAAAGTTTACAAGAATGATCCCAGGAATTAGTAGGTTAACCTATAAAGAGTGTTTGTCGGCACAGGGCCTGTGCTCGCTGGAGTTTAGAAGAATGAGGGGGAATCTCATTGAAACATACAAAATAGTGAAATGTTTGGATAGAGTGGATATTTAGAGTGGAGAGGATGCTTCCACTTCTTTTTGGAAGGAGATGAGGAGAAATTTATTTAGCCTGAGGGTGGTGAATCTGTGGAAATATTTGCCACACAAGGCTGTTGAGGCTAAGTCAGTGGCAGCAATAGATAGATTTGTGATTAGTACAGGTGTCAGAGGTTATGGGGAGAAGGCAGGAGAATGTGGTTAGGAGAGATCGACCAGCCATGATTGAATGGTAGAGTAGATTTGATGGGCTGAATGGCCTAATTCTACTCCTATTCCCTATGACCTTATGTCCTTAACATACTATAGATGCAGGGCATCTGGGACAAACATAGAGAATTTTAGAAAAAATCACCAGGTCAATCAGCATTCTTATGAAGCTGTATCTTGACCTCTATTAGATATGGAAACACAAGGAACTGCAGATGCAAACAAAAAAAGATAGAAAGTGGTAGTATAACTCAATGGGTTAGACAGCATCTCTGTAAATCATAGACAGATGACATTTCAGGTTGGGACCCTTCATCAATCTGATTGTAGATGGGGGGAGAAAGTGAAAGAGAGATGGGGACAGGACAATGTATGGCGTGTGATTGGTGGATTCAGGTGAGGCGGGGGAAGGGGGCACGGTGGGGGCAGGGGGGCGCGGTGGGGGGGAGGGGGCGCGCGGTGGGGGGGAGGGGTTGATTGGCAGAGGGTTGGACAAAGACCAGAGATGAAAAGGCGAAAAATGTGACATAATGGGATAAGGAGAGATAAGGCACGAAATGTGATGCCAGGGGAATGAATATAGATGGATGGGGATGGGGGAGAAGGAGAGGGCGAAATTGTTACAAAACCAGGTGGGACAGATGGAAGGAGGTGGGGGGGGGGGGGGGGGGGGGGGGGGGGGGGGGGGAGAAGTTGGGGTGGCACTCTTTCTAGGTTGTTTACCTAAATTTGGAGAATTCAATGTTTATACAGAGGTTGTAAGATGCACAAGTGTTTCTTCAGTTTACGTGTGGCCTCAGTCTGGCAATGGCGGAGGCCCAGGACAGAAATGTCAGTATGGGCAAATGTCAATGATTGGCAATCAGGAGACCCAGCAGGCCTTGACAGTCTGAGAGCGAGACGGTCGTTTAGTCTACGCTTCGGCAAAACCGCCGTTTAGTCTACGCTTGGTCTCGCCAATGTGTAGGAGGCCACATTGGGACCAGCAAATACAATGGATGAGGTTAGAGGAGGTACACTTGCTCCTCTGCCTCACCTGGGAAAGACTGCTGGAGTCCCTGCATGGATGTGAGGGATGAGGTCCAGGGACAGGTGTTACATCTCCTGTGGTTGCAGGGGAAAGTACCTGGAGAGGGGGTACTATCGGTGGGAATAGATGATTGAACCAAGGAGTGGAGAAGGGAGTGGTCTATGTGGAAGAAGGAAAGGAGTGGGGATGGGATGATGTGACTGGTGGTAGGATCATAATGGAGGTAATGGAAATGTCGGAGAATGATGTGTTAGATGCAGAGACTAGTGGGTTGAGAGGACCAGGGGAACTCTATCTTTGTTCTATCAAACGCAGGATGTAAGGAGATGTAGTCCAGATAACTTTGCCAGTGAGGTCACACGCAAACTGGAGGAACAGCACCACATATTCTGCTTGGGTAGCTTACAACCTAATGGTATAAACACCAAACTCTCAAATTTTGATTAGCCATGATTGAATGGCAGAGTAGACTTGCTGTGCTGAATGGCCTAATTCTACTCCTAACCCTTATGACCTTATGACCTTCCGGTGGGTTAACTACAAAGCAAATTGCGAATATTTGAAGTATAGGCAGCCAAAAAAATTAACTAAATGAAAGTATAGAAGAAGCCTCAACACAACTTCTGAAGAAGTTTGAAGAAGTGTCTCAACCCGAAACGTTACCCATTCCTTCTCTCCAGAGATGATGCCTGTCCCGCTTAGTTGCTCCAGCATTTTGTGTCTATCTTTGATTTAAACCAGCATCTGCAGTTCTTTCCTACCCAACTTCTTCAATTGGACGGATGCTTTTATCACATTTTGCCAGCAACTCTGATGCAGGCTGTTGTCTGGAGAAATATGATCATGCAGGATACTTCACACTAAGTATTCATCTTTTCAGCTTGAGCTCAAATCCAACGACTCTTGGGATGAAAGGTGTTTCCATAAGTTGGCTCCAGCAAACCAAAATGAAAATAAATCTGGACAATTTTATCGCAATGGTGAATATATCTTCAGTGCAAAATCTTCCGTAATTGAAATGGAAGAATTTGTGCAGAGAGCAACAAGGTAAGTAATTATGGGAAAGATAGGTTGATGCTGAAGCAGTGGAGAGGCAATCGTGTTAGGATGGTGCTAAGCCATGTTATCAAATGATAGTTTCATTCTGCAGCTGGCTGTGCTATCCCTGGCCAAGGAATGTCTGAATTAGGTACCGAGATTGGGAAAGTGTTCAATTCCCCACCTGGATACCTCTTTCAGTCTTGTGCAGAATACAACACCGTGCAATAATTCTATTGAGGCTACTCCTCAGCACACTTACAATTAACAAGTCTGCAAGTGTTAACAAACATAGCAACAAAAATCACAGAATGGACAAAATCTTATTCACACTCCTCTGTTCATCCACGCTCATCCTCCAGCGACTTAAACACAAAGAAAAATCCCATTGATTTGAACAGCAGCCAGCTGAAATTACAGCACAAATGGAGCTTTGCTCTTCCAGTTTCAGCTCTCATCCCACATTCCAGAAACATCTAATGATTTTTAAACAATACAGACCCGAATCCTCAACAAATTGTTTTAGAGTCTGCCCAGCGTGGCAAAATGTCGTAGTTTTTCAAACTTTCTGTGTGAGAAAGTACTTTTAAGTCACCTCATTGTTCTTTCTCACAGCCTATTCCCCCTTCCTACTGAGTGATCAACCAACTCATACAAGCTACCACCCAATCACCCTCTCAGAAACTTACATAATTTTCTTCCTTAGATTTCAATGGGTCAATAGTACTTTTTGGTCATGTGTAGTGGAATCATTTGTTTGCATACAGTTGCATACTATACATTGGGTATAATCATCCTAACTATAAGCATGTAAGCTAGTAGACCACACTGAGTCAGTGCACAAGAGTCACCAAGTTTTAGGTGCCATCTTGTATCTTTCCATTCCCACCTTACCTGTATCCATCTATCGCTTACTAGCTCTTGCCCCAACTCCATCTCTTTATACTGGCTACTTCCCCTTCCTCTCCGGAAACATCAACTGTCCATTTCCCTCCACACTCACTGATCCCCTGAGTTACTCCAGCTGCTCTCCTCCTTTCTGCAAGCTCATGTATTTCATGCATTCTGGACAAGCCCACCATGTGGGAAACCTTGGGTTACACAAAAAAGCTGGAGAAACTCAGCGGGTGCAGCAGCATCTATGGAGCGAAGGAAATAGGCAACGTTTCGGGCCGAAACCCTTCTTCAGACTGATCGGGGGCGGGGGTGGGCGGGGACAAGAATGGGAAAAGGAGGAGGAGCCCGAAGACTGGGGGATGGGAGGAGATAGCAGGGGGCCTGAGGAAGGGGAGGAGACAGCAAGGACTAACAAAATTGGGAGAGTTCGATGTTCATGCCCCCGGGATGCAGACTCCCCACCTTACTGTAGACATTGTCTGCTACCATGCTCTTGTGAATTTTCGAGGTCATCTCTTCAAAATAAACTCAATCAAATTCATTAGACATGCTCTCTGCATCTTCTGAGTTACAGTGTAAAAGATATAGGTGAAAATTCAACCTCAATAGTGACTGTGAAACATTTACTATAATTAATGATTTTGGCACTCCTCGTCTGAAACTTTGCACAATTAAGTTAATGGAACTAAACACTGGAAGCAGAGTTTAATGCACACTGCTAATGCAGCACATGTTTACGGCATTAAACCTCATCAGACCTTTTTTTTATGATGACATATTTTCTTTCCTGGTATCATTGTCATGTAAATGTAGTTACATTTGCATTTATGTCCCACAATGACATGCCCAATGATATCACTAACCTAAGAAACCTTACTGGATCAAATCACTTCTAGCCTGAAATTCTGTGGAGAATTGTCAGTGATTTATTCTTTGTAAACAAGTTTGTCTTTGTTTTCCATCTGACCTATTTGTCCATCACTAAGTACAGGGGTGAAACTCTAAAACCTTAGCTAGGCCACATTTGGAGTATTGTATGCAGTACTGATCTGCCCATACCAGGAAGGAGGTGAAGGTTTGTACTCGTTAGAATTTAGAAGATTGAGGGGGGATCTTATAGAAACTTACAAAATTCTTAAGGGGTTGGACAGGCTAGATGCAGGAAGATTGTTCCCGATGTTGGGGAAGTCCAGAACAAGGGGACACAGTTTAAGGATAAGGAGGAAATCTTTTAGGACCGAGATGAGAAAAACATTTTTCACACAGAGAGTGGTGAACTTCTGGAATTCTCTGCCACAGAAGGTAGTTGAGGCCAGTTCATTAGCTATATTTAAGAGGGTTAGATGTGGCCCTTGTGGCTAAAGGGATCAGTGGGTATGGAGAGAAGGCAGGTACGGGATACTGAGTTGGATGATCAGCCATGATCATATTGAATGGCGGTGCAGGCTCGAAGAGCTGAATGGCCTACTCCTGCACCTAATTTCTATGTTTCTATGTTTCTATGTTTTGGAGCAGTTGCAGAGGTTTGCCAGAATGCTGCTTAGATTAGAGGGTTTCAGCTACAAGGAGAGGTTGGATAAACTTGGGTTGTTTTCTTTGGAATGTCGAAGGCTGAGGAGATATTTGATAGAAGTATATAACATTATAATTTTTATGAGCATGAAAACAACACCATAATTCCCTCCAAACTTATTTCCAAACTGCTAGAGTATAAAAAACATGCCGAAAGTTATATTGACATTTCAGTTTCTGTTTTAAATTTTACGCATCTGCATTTCTTTGGTTTCCAACATTTCTAAGAATCTTTCTGCCAACACTTCTCCGAGACAAAGCCAATCCTGCCGATAAAGAATACGGGTTGGGCACTCATTGCTAGGATTCTCTGACAACTTATAATGAAAATAGTCCTGCTACTTTCGCTGTCCGCATCCACAGTAAAGTCGGATATTGGGCAAAGAGAAATTAAAAGAAAACAAAAGTGCAACAACCCAACCCAGCAATAAAATTCCAAGATGTGTAGGAAGGACCTGGAGACACTGGTTTAAATCAAAGATAGACACAAATTGCTGGAGTAACACTGCGGTGGGACAGGCAGCATCTCTGGAAAGAAGGAATGGGTGACGTCAGTCTGAAGAAGGGTCTCGACCTGAAACGTCACCCTTTCCTTCTCTCCAGACATGCTGCCTGTCCAACTGAGTTACTCCAGCATTTTGTGTCTATCAACAAAATTCCAAGAGCTTTATTAGTCATAGACTTTATTTTGTTTCACCGATCTATATAAATTATTTGGTATAGCAGAATAGACAATGCAACAAATTGATCGATAAATCTCCTCAGTTAAGCTCAGAGTGGAATGAAAATAATAGGAGATAAAGCAGCATAGACATTTAAATTAGAAAACTCACCAGTGCCATACTTTAATGGTATCTCTAATTTGCAAATGTGATTGCAACTGCATTAGTTCAACAGACCTGAAAGTGCCATTAATTCTAGAAGGGGACAGCAAAGCTCTGAAGATTAGTTGCTTAACTTTCTTAGTGAGTGAAAAGAGTGGAATAGGCACAAATCTGTGCAAACAATACTATGGTATAAGTCAGTGACAACTTAATTTGCAGCTATATTTGTGTCATCTAGGAGAGGGATTAACCAAAATAAAAAAGAGGATTTTCATTATACTGTTGGCTAAACTGCTCCACACTGTAAAAGGAATGGAAGGATCTGCGTGTATATTGTGAATAGATTTTTGAGAGCATTGAGAGTGAGTTGCAAAGCAAATGAGAATCGAGGCTTTGTAACCAGCGCCTGTAGCCTGGATTGTGCACGATCTGGTCTTGTCTTGGTGCTTGCTGCTCTTATTAGTTTCACTTGCAGTCTTGCCCCGCAGTGGGCCAAATGCCTTCCAGGCCTCTCTGATGTGACTGTTCCACAGGAGAACAAATCTACAAGCAGGTCAGGAACATGTTGACCCAGATTCAATAGGTAGCCAATGGTTAACTAAGGAATCAATGGCTTTCCACTGGCATAACCCCTCCCATTAAACATAAAAGGCTGGGTTTTTATGTTCAAAATTCATAAAGGACTAGTCGTGGTGTATCCAGTTCTGGTCAACACAGTTTAGGACGGAGGGCCCAGGAGAGGTGGAGAAAATAATATCAGATTGGTTCTGGGGATAAGGGATTCCTGGTCTATATTAATAATGGAGAGACTGAGTTTATTCTCTTTGAAGCATGAGAAGTTGAGGGGAGATTTAATCATGACCATTTTAGACCAATGAAAGAGAGAAAAGCTATTCCCAATGAACTATGGTTCAAGGATCAACGACACAGATTAAATTGAGAGGCAAAATGTTTATGGGAAATGAGAGGAAAAACTTTTTAATGCAAAGTCTAGACTTTTTAATGTAAAGACTAGACTTTTTAATCCAAAGACTAGTTATGGTCTTAAATTTGCTGGCTAAGGCTGATGGAAACAAAGTTAATGATGGTTTCCTTAAGGGAAATGGATGGGTACTTAGGAAAAAATAGTTTGAAAGGCCACAGAGTAATGGCAGGACTATGAGACTGATAGGACTGCACTATAAACAGCCAGCACAGACTTGATGGACTGATTGGCCACCTGTGCTGGAACAATTCCTTTGATTCTACGATGTCGGGTCTAGAAATTCTAAGTATGTTGTCCGATTGCAAAGTAAATATAGATCTAATTACTTCATTATTGGATCTTCTGCCATTTTCATTCAACAAACAGATCTTTCCAGCAATAGGCATGTTTCTATGCTTGCATGAAGTATGAGGCAACCTGGAGCTGTGAGCAGATACAAATAAATTGCCAAAGTATTTCACTGACATGCTTCCACTATATAAGCCTTCTAGACCGCTAAGATCTTCTGAGACCAATCTGTTAGTGATTCCCAGAGTAAATACAAAACATGGGAAAGCAGGATTTAGTTACTATGCAACAACTATGCAACAAATAGCTGGAATAAACTTCCTGAAGATTTAAGACTTGCCTCAACTTTGACCACTTTTAAAACAAGACTGAAAACTTTTATGTTTTCTTTAGCTTTCAACTAAATCTTAACTACATTGCACTTTTAACTTTTCCACTTTTTATAATGCATTTTTAACTGCTTTTATTTTCATTTAATTCTTCTATTTTATTTCATTTTATTATTTCATTTTATTGTATGACATGTTTTTATGTGAAGCACTTTGAGTCTGCCTCGTGTATGAAATGTGCTATATAAATAAAGTTGCCTTGCCCTGCCTTGCATTTCCTCCCCTCATCATCGTCAGAGGTTTGAGGATTCCCATTTCATTCTCAGGCCTCCTAATATACTGACTTGGATGGAAAGCATTTCAGGCTTTCCTGCTGATTCGAAGCAATTTATGGCATGGAATAAGACCATTTAATCTCTCGCAATTTTAGTTAAATCTTCCACCAGGTGTAAAAAAGTTTACTCTTCCTGGACAGTCTCTTCTCACAGCTATGTCTCCACCCTCAGGAAAAAAGCAATATCTTTGTACCACTCCAGAGTCCTTACTGCAGTGTGGCAACCAGAATTGCACACAATACTCCAGCTGCTTTATCCAATTCTGAAACGATCTCCCTACTGTTTTGCTCTAAGTCTCACTTAGGTACTAAAGTTACTTTCTTCATGACCATACCTGCCTGCCATCCCACCTTGGGCAATTTCCCAATTTGCTTTCCACTACACTCCTCAGTATCATATCTTTAAAGTGTATTCCCTTGACTTGTTTGTTTTGTCATAAGTGATAGGAGTAGAATTGGGCCATTCGGCCCATCAAGTCCATTCCGCCATTCAATCATGGCTGATCTATCTCTCCTCCTAACCTCACTCTCCTGCCTTCTCTCCATAACTTCTCACATCTGCACCAATTAAGAATCTATCTATCTTTGCCTTAAAAATATCCACTGGCTTCTTCTGTACCAAATAATTCCACAGATCCACCACCCTGTGACCAAAGAAATTTCTCCTCATTTCCTTCATAAAAGAACATCCTTTAAATCTGAGGCTGTGACCTCTAGTCCTAGACTCTCCCACTAGTGGAAACATCCTCTCCACATCCACTCTATCCAAGCCTTTCACTATTCTCTATGTTTCAATGAGGTCCCCCGCCTCATTTTTCTAAACTCCAGCAAGTCCAGGTGCATTGCCGTCAAACACTCATCATAGGTTAACCTACTCATTCCTGGGATCATTCGTGTAAACTTGATCTTGCCAAATGTTTTACCTTATTGATTGAATTCCATTGAATTCCATTTTCAATGTCTGAATCCACCTAACCAGTCCATTTAGATTTTCCTTAGACCTGAAACGTTTGTGCTAGATTTCAACCACAATGCCAATTGAGGATTGTCAACATATTTCTGAATTGTGACTCCTATTAAATCCCCCCCCCCCCCCCCAATCTTCATTCCGCATCCTTGCAAGAAGCTACTCTGTCTGCAGGATGTGCATGGAGACCTCAACACAAAGCTCTCTAAGATTCTTTGCCTGGAGACTGTCAGAGCTGCAGTGTTCTCAACTTCCATCATCACAACGAGTTTGCTGCATACCTTTAGCTGCTAAACTGCCACAATGTGACTTGCAGAAGGTTTCTTGTGTTCTTTGTCTGCTGCCTGCCCATCTGTCGCTCTCCAAAGCCCAGACGCGCCATTTCAGAAGCAATTCGTGCTGGTTTCAGACAGCATGCGATGATATGAACAAATAATTGAGCAAGATTGGTCATTCACTTATCAGAACCCCAATGCAATCAACAGAATTGGAGTGAAGTGTGAATTTGAATGCGCACTTTTATCTAATGTAACACGATAGGATAAAATAGGTTCCAAAAGCTCACCAAAATCTTCGATAAACTCTCCATACAGCTCAAGTATGAAAAGGCATAGAAGAGTTCTGGTAATATAAATGCATGGTCACTAATGCGCAAATACACTTCAATATTGGTTTGTGGAGATGTATTTCTAAAGTGCAACATTCGTTAACACAGTTCCTCAGGAAGTGGGCTCATGCTGGTGGATTCAGAGGTAATGCTCCTGTGCATCGATGTCGGAACAGTGAACCAACGGTTTCACTTAGCCATCAACTTCTGAACTCTGATTCAACCCACTATTTCTCATCGTTGCTATCATGCACAGATGTAAACATCCTCTTTGGAATAGAAAGCAATAACAAACAGTAACGATTTAGAGTCTTTGCTCCATCCTGTAATCAGACCAACCAATTGACCAGTACACAAGAAAAGCTGAAACAAGGCAGGCCTTTTGACCCATCTTAGCTCTCCCAAGCGTAAGACGCGTCATTATAGCAACCACCTCCCTAGTTTAGTTTAGTTTAGTTTAGTTTAGATGTACAGCGCGGAAACAGGCCCACTGGGTCCACGCCGGTCATCTATGCCCGCACATTAGCACTATCCTATAAACACTAGGGACAAGTTTTACATTTACCAAGCCAATTTACCTACAAACTTGTACTTCTTAGGAATATAGGAAGTATAGGGAGTATATATAATATAGGAAGTATAGGGAGTATAGGAAGATAATAGAAGGTCTCGGAGAAAATCCACGCAGTCACGGGGAGAACATACAAGCTCCATACAGATAGCACCCATAATCAGGTTCGAACCCGAATCTCTGGCAATGCAAGTGCTGTAAGGCATCAACTAGAAACATAGAAAAAAAGGTGCAAGAGTAGGCCATTCGGCCCTTCGAGCCAGCACCGTCATTCTATATGATCATGGTTGGTCATCTAAAATCAGTACCCCGTTGCTGCTTTTTCCGCATATCCCTTGATTCCTTTAGCCCTAAGAGCTAAATCTAACCCTTTTGAAAACATCAAATGAATTGGCCTCCACTGCCTTTTGTGGCAGAGAATTGCACAGATTCACAACTCTCCGGGTGAAAACATTTTTCCTCATCTCAGTCCTAAATGGCCTACCCCTTATACATAAACTGACCCCTGGACTTCCCTAACACCTAGAACAGTTTTTCTGCACCTAGCCTGTCCAATCCTTTCAGAATTTTATATCTTTCTATAAGATGCCCTCTCATCCTTCTAAATTTTAATGAATACAAGCCCAGTTGACCCATTCTTTCATCATATGTCAGTCAGCCATCCCTGGAATTAACCTGGAGAACCTATGTTACACTCCCTCAATACCAATAATGTCATTCCTCAAATTAGGAGATCCAAATTGCACACAATACTCCAGGTGTGGTCTCACCAATGCCCTGTACAACTGCAGTAGGACATCCTTGCTCCTAAACTCAAATCCTCTTGCCATTAAGGCCAACATGCCATTAGCTTTCTTCACTACCTGCTGTACCTGCATGCTTACTTTCAGTGACTGGTGTACAAGCACACCTAGGTCTTATTGTACCTCCCCTTCTCCTAATCTGATACCATTCAAATAATAATCTGCCTTTCTGTTCTTGCCACCAAAGTGGATAACCTCAGATTTATCCACATTATACTACATCTGCCACGCCTGTCCACTCACCCAACCTATCCAAGTAACCCTGCAGCTTCACAGCATCCTCATCGCAGCTCACACTGTCACCTAGGTTTGTGTCATCCGCAAACTTGGAGGTGTCACATTTAATTCCCTCATCTAAATCATTAATTTATATTGTATATAACTGGGGTCCACCGAGCTTTGCAGCACCCCACTAGTCACTGCCTGCCATTCTGAAGAGAACCCGTTAATTCCTACTCTTTGCTTCCTGTCTGCCAACCAGTTCTCTATCCATGTCAATACCCTACCCCCAAAGCCATGTGGTCCAATTTTGCACACTAATCTTTTGTGTGGGGCCTTGTCAAAGGCTTTTTGAAAGTCGAGATACACCACATCCACTGGCACTTCTTTATTCATTCTACTTCATACATTCTCAAAAAAATCCAGAAGATTAGTCAAGCATGATTTCCCTTTCATAAATCCATGCTGACTTTGACCGATCTGGTCACTGCTTTCCAAACTCTACCAAGGTGCCACCGTGCCGCCCCAACACTGTTAATGGTTGAGCCCTGAAGAGTGTTGCAGTACAGAGTGATCTGGAAGTACAGGTGCACGGTTCCCTGAAAGTGGAGAGTCAAATGGGCAGGGTGCTGAAGAAGGCATTTGACATGCTTGTCTTCATTGGGATGGGTACTGAATACTTAGAATATAAAACATAGAACAGTACAACAGGGCCCTTCGGCCCACAATGCCTGTGCCAAACATGATGGCAAGTTAAACTGTTCTCCTCTGCCTGCACATGATCCATAAGCCTCCATTCCCTGCATATCCATGTGCCTCTCTAAAAGCCCGTTGAATGGCACTATTGTATCAGCCTCCATCACCAACCCCGGCAGCGTGTTCCAGGCACCCACCATTCTCTGTCCCACACTTCACTTTTAGACTTTGCCCCTCTCACCTTAAAGTTATGTATTCTAATCTTTGATATTTCCACCCGAGCAATAAGGTTCAAAAATTGGCACATCACGTTGCAGCTGTATGTCACCAGGTGTCGGCAGATCTGGTCATGCAGCTGCAGAAGAAATGCCAATAAGTTGGAATGCATGCACAACAGATTCACCAGGATGTTACCTGGACTTGTGGACTTGAGTTATAGGGAGAGTTTGGATAGGCTGGGACTTTCTTCTTTGGGACATAGGACCATGAGGGGCAACTTTTTTGAGGTGTACCAGAACGTGGGGGGGCATGGATACAGTGAATGCTCACTGTCTTTTTCCCAGGGTAGAGGATTTTAAAATTAAAGAGCATAGGCTTACGTTGAGAGGGCAGATTTAGGAGAGACCTCAGGGGCATTCTTTTCACTCAGAGGGTAGTCTGTATCTTGAATGACCTGCCAGATGAAACTTTTAAAACATATTTGGACAGATATATGGATATGAAGGGTTTGGAGAGCTATGGGCCAATGCAGGTAAATGGGGCTACCCTGTTATACCAACTTGGACAAGGTGGGCCAAAGGGCCTATTTCCATACTGTACTGCTCTATGACTCTATACTGTGCCCATTTACTATACAAATGTTGATCTGTAATAATGCAGAAAACATCTTACTTCTGCAAACCAGTGGCTCCAAAGCAAATACAATGGGGCAGGTTTCCTTACGATGAACTGGTTGTCTGAGCACCCTCATTCCAAACTCTTTGGAAGACATTGTTTCAGCCAGAGAGCTCCAGGCATATTCCTAAAAGTAGAACATAGCCAGCACAGGAACAGGCTGATCTGCCACAATATCTGTGCCAACCATGATAACAATTTAAACTAATCCCAGCTGCCTGCACATGGCCCTCCACCCTCCATCCCCTCCCTGTTTATGTATCCGTCCAAATGCCTCTCAAAGATTGGTATCATATCTGCTTAAACACATCTCCTACTATCTGTTTAATCACATTGAATGGTGGTGCTGGTTTGAAGTGCTGATTGGCCTATCCCTGCACCTATTGTCTATTGTCTATTGTTTAAAAAACATTTACTTGTACATCTCCTTCAAACGTTCCGCTTTCTCACCTTTAATATATGCCTGTAGTCTCTAACATATTTTCCTGGGAAAAATATTCTGACGATCTCCCCTCTGCTTTCTATAATTGTGTATATTTCTATCATGTCCCCCCTCAGCCTCAGATACTCTAGAAGAAAACATTCCTAGTTTGCCCAACCTTTCCTTACAGCTAATACAAGCAACAACTAGCTGATAAAACAAGGAACTGCAGATGCTGGTTTACAAACAAAGACACAAAATGCGGGAGTAACGCATCGGGTCAGGCAAAATCTCTGTAGAACATAGATAGGTGGTGTTTTGGTTTGGGGCCCTTCTTCAGATTGATCTTTATGAACCTCCTCTGCATCCTCTCCAACACCTTCACATCCTTCCTGGGGCCAATCAGAACTGCACACAATACAACAAATATGGCCTCATCAAAGTTTTATACTGTGCAACATGGCTTCCCACCTTCGATATTCAGTGCCCCAGCCAATTAAACCATGATCGTCATATGTCTTCTTTAAAATCCATCCAATTACGTTGCCACTCTCAAGGAACTGTGGACTTGCATCCCAAGATCCCTCTGCACTTCAATGCCTGCAAGGCTCCTTCCATTTATTGTATCCACAACTCTTAAGGGCCTGTCCCACGAGCATGCTGCATGCGGCAAGCGCGACCTAACGTGGTCGCTTGAGCCGTACGGCCTCGCGGGTCCGGTCCCACTTCGACCGCCGGAGTCGTATGGAGTTGCGCGGAGCTGGTCCCGACATCGCATGGGGTTCCGAAAAACTGACCGGGTTCAAATATTCCGCGCGGCAACGGCATGCCGGCCCACAGCCGCCTCAACGCTGTACGCACCGCCTCGACGCTGTACGCCCGTACGTCACTCGCTCGACCTCCGTGCGTACGGCATCGAGGCGGCTGTGGGCTTTAGGTCGCGCTTGCCGCATGGAGTCGCATACTCGTGGGACAGGCCCTTAACATAATTGTTAGAAGTGGAACACTGCACACTTGCCCAGTTTAAACTCCATCTGGCATTAACCCCCCACCCCACCCCACCCCACCCCATACCTCCAAATGATCTATAACCTGCTGAATTCTTGGACAACCATCCTCACCATCCACAATCCAATTTTTATATCAGCTCACAATGGAACAGGACAGAGTATTTCTGTCTGTAAAAGGTCAGTCCCATCCTCGAATTTCTACAAGATTTCAATGGCATTGGAAGAGAAGGCAAAAGAGAAGGGCTTTAAAGATTTTCTGGAGATCTTGGCTGTATGATGATGATCTGAAAGTACAAGGACCATGTAGACATAAAGGGAAGGAGACAATGTTGGGAGGCTGAGGTGTAAAAAGCAATACAAATGATAATGAAACTACAGCAGGATTCATGGCAATGCGATCGAAAATGGAGGTGGGAATTTGTCGACCTTTTATGAAAACCCCATGTGTGCCTTCAGATATGAGAGTAAGCACTGGTGAGGAGTTTGAAAATCTGCCTCTATACACATAAGGAGTATTCTGGCAAATATTGTACCAAGGCAAGACATTTATCCTTAGTCATTACTTTTCAACTTGTCAACCTTCCATTTATTTTTTGTTGGTGCGATTCAATTGAAATCTTTATTGCTCTAACCGTAACAATACAGTAGTGTTTGATTTGAAGGTAGAATAATGTTAAACTTTATCCACCTACAATAGACGTTCAATGAAACAGTACAGTTACTTATAAAACACTTTCAGAGCTTCCAAAAGTAAATGCATAGTGTTTGGGGGCATAAAGCCGAACAAATTCAGAGCTCAGGGCTTGGTTTATGTTGCTTCTGATGACATCGGGCCAAGACTGCTGTTGTTATTTGATGAAGGTTTTTAGTTCAAAAGATAACTGACCTGGAATATGAGGCCATCCGTGGTCTAACAACCTGGTTAAAACCATTGCCTCAGTCCATACATAAAGGATGATTGTTTGAGTGAGCTAATGGAATAGTGACTGTGGAATCACATTCTTTTACACAGGTGATCCCTCAGGAGCCAGGATGAATTGCTTCCACTGTGGTTTTGTGGATTCTCAGCTGGCTAAAGAGACCATTGGTAGAAGAACAAACTTTGTTTTAACAGATACACTATAAAGATCTGGTTACCTAGTGTTAATGATAATTTATTGTATTATTGACTATTGTATATTCATTTGCTGTGTTGTTGCATTAATATGTCTGTAAAGCAGCAGCAGGCATGAAAGTAATTGTTCTGTTCCGGCTCTATATGACTGTTAAACACTCTTGACTCTCTCTCTCTCTTGAGATGGGGTAAGTATTGGGGTAATTTGTGAATTGGTGCATTCCGTCCATTGCCTATCTAAGGCTTGTGTGTGCTCTTGACTTAGAGCAAGCTTTAAAGATCTTAATAATGTTCCAAAAATGCACCTTCTCCACTTTGAGTGGTCAGGGGGCCAAAGGTTCCCAGGAATCAATGAGGAAACCTTGAGCATGTCCTTGTAAGTTTCTTTCTGTAGGCTTGGTAATCTCCCATGACAGAGCCTGGATTAGGGTGGCTGTTTCGGGTGTCTGGTATCGGGCAGGTGATTGATGTGACCAGCCCAATGTAACCAACTTGAGGAGTGAGGGCCCCAGTGCTGAGGATCTGGCCTGCGAGACGATGTTAACATTGTTTCCCTTGAATCATACCCCTACATGAAACAATGCATTCAGAAGCAGAGGGGAGAAACTAAGGCAGCACAGTGCGTGTAGGCATTATGTTTCACAAGCTGGCACAGCCATTAATTGTATCTATAATTCCTCAAATAAGTTCTTTATCCATCACATGGTAATGATAAAAAATACAGATCAACTGACATTGATGCAGAAATGACTTTTTAAACATTTTACTTAAAGCATTTAATTGGATTCATGGAGATTGGCAAACGAGTTGAGTTACCATTTGATTTTTCAGCTCTGCAATCCCCATGGGAAGAACATGTCTCCACTTGATCTCTGACTGATTTAATTTCACAGCGCTCCTTTTATTTGTGTTCTGCTTATAATGTATTTCAAACTATTTATTATTACTGTTTATTTTGGCAATACGTCTACTTCTTAATAAGAGTAATTACAGTATAATTATAAAGAAATGCCGTATTATTAATGAGTGCACTTGTTAGCTGAAAATTGCATAGGAATAAGTCAAAGCAAAGGCCATGGGGTTAATTGACCAATTCACACTTACTTGACCCATGACACTGCAACAGCACATAAGGGAACAGCAAATACACATTCCCTATTCATCTAAATTAGAAAAAAAAGGAAAATAGACATATACAGGACATGTAACTAGCATGGCAGTTAGAAATTATACTATTTATCTTCAGATCAACTTTCATTAAAGTACAAAGTTAGAGCATACTGAGTCTATTCAAATTTCCTGGATATTAAATTCCATGCAGTTTTAATTATAAATGCCATATCCATTTTGGATGGTTATAATATTAAAATAACATACAATCCAAGTGATATGTTATTATAAGTTGCTGCAAAATATATGTTCTTAAAAAATGCACATATACATTTGAGCTGAGGTGAAGGGTAAAAGATCATTTGTAACTTTGTACATGGGTCATTGTATTGGTAAAGAATGAGGCAGGAATCATGAACCGGTTTTTGGAAATGCAAAGATGATCATATTTTTTTGTTGAAAAAAAAAGGTTTATATTTAAAGCTTTTCTTCTAAATATTCAATTTAATTGAGCTTTGGAATGCTGAACAAAGAAGCAATTTCCCAGAAGCATAATATTGGAATAGCTTAATGACAAAGAAGGATCATGACCCGAAACATCATTGTCTGTTCATTTCCCTCCACAGATGCCGCCTGACCCATTGGGATCCTCCAGCACCTTGTCTTTAGCCCGAGATTCCAGCATCAGTGGTCTCTGGAGTTTCCATCTTGATTGAGTCTGAAGAAGGGTTTCGGCCTGAAACTTTGCCTATTTCCTTCACTCCTAGATGCTGCTGCACCCGCTGAGTTTCTCCAGCATTTTTGTGTACCTTCCATCTTGATATGTCTATGCCGTATATAAATGTAAGTCCCTGTTATCAAACTCATAATGGATATCAAGAAGTGAAGTTCAAAACAAACAATAACTGCAAAAGAATACACCATAATCGTGGTTATGCATCAATCAGTCTCAACAAATTAACTGGTTGTTTCAATTCTATCTCTGTGATTGGGAAACTCTAATTATTCAGGAAGAATAGACTGAGTTTAAAAAAAAACTAAGAGTTTGTTCATTCTACTCTGATATTCCACATGTTTGTATGTGGAGTTCCATGCAGCAATATAAAATGTCTTCTGCATGTTTCATTGCAATTGGCTCTTTAGCACCTGCCATTTGGTTGCTGCAGCTTATGATTTGCTGCTAATTTGTTGCATAATGAGTCAGTCCACAAAACACCATTCACTCACTCCGCCTGCCAACTTAAGAAGAGTGGGAGTGCATATGATGCTCATGCACACTGGATGCAAGCAATATAGATAGTTTGTCACATCAATCAGTGTTCAGCTTTCGGCTTTAAGCCAGCATTATCTTTTTGGACCTCAACAATGCAACCAACTCCATGCATTGAATGCGCAGAGAGGAAGAAGCATCTAGCAGTAGGACGAACCCTCACTTAAACTATTAATATGATTCATAAATTTATTGATGACTTGTTGGTGATTTAGGGAGCATTGTATATAGTAAGCTAGAGGTTAAACCATTTCTGGGCCCTATGGCAATTTTGGTGACTAAACGGATTAGTTTTACAAATAGAACTGAGTTTCTATCGACTTCTGGCTTTAACAGAAACCTGCTGCTCCCAAAACAATGGAGATCTGGGAACCACTTCACCAGAAATGCAGCATTGTAGGATGAATGTGCAAAAGGCAGGAAGAAAAATGGAATAGCAGCTTGACTATTGAGGGAGTGCTTCTCCAAAGTTCACTACAGCAAGGTCATGGTGAACATCAATTTCTATGACTCTAAATCTTTCCAGGCTGCTCAAAGACATTTGAAACATTACCCTGTTGCAAAATACTATTGCATTAAATAGGGCATGGACCCTCTGTACTCCAGGAAAGTGGAATCCATCTCATTCTTTTCTGGCAAGTAGCAGGTTTTGTGAAGGCTAGGTTTCTTTTTGCACAAAAGCACAGCATGAAGCAAGATTGTTGCAGCGTTGCTTATTGCATTTACCTTTAGTCAACAGTTACCAGTTACCCTCCCTCCACCATAAACTCATCTATGACCTCCACCTGAAACGCAGGAATCAGGTGGCATCTGACCATCTACTAAACTCTAGGGGCCAAGCTCATACGGAAAGGATACATCATGTCCAGCCCCATAAAAATGCTCATGTTCCACAACGGCAAGGACTTTCACTCACTCAATATGTTGCTTGTCTGTGGCTGGTCCTTCATTTGGTCATTGCCCAACATCTGTCCATTTGGCATAATGCTTTTATTTTGTGCCCTTTCATTACACATTCCAGACCAAAGAGTAGTGAGTTGGACATGATGTTAATCCTCTGACCACATAGCTCCTGACCCCCCAGAGCAAAACCCACACACAGTGTGTTCTCAACCACCTACCAAGTGCAATGCCGACAAAGTCATGCCCAAGCAACAAGTGTTGTTTGCTCAATCTATGGCAATGAGGGAACCATTATCTCAATAAGGCAGGAGAAGGCAATATATGGACACATCTCTCGTTATGGCCAAATGATAGGATGTAATCTCATTGATCATTATCCTTACTCTGCAAATTCCCAGTTTTTCACTTCTGTACAATATTTTCTTGACTACAGCCGATTAGTTAATCCTCGGATTTTTAAAAATTACTAGACTAAGTGGGACCTGTTGGGTCCCAGCATGACACGGGAGGGCTGGTCCCCCAACGCAATATTCCACCTCTCCACCAATTCCAATAATGGTCGTCAGTGGGGGACGGGGGGGGGGAGCTGCGTTTACTTCAACCTCAAACCCTCAACAACCATTTGCAGTGCTTTTCCTTCAACTCAAACCCCCACCAACCATTTGCGGTGCTTTTACTTCAAACCAACCACATTTTCATTTCCAAACCACATTAAGGGCACTCAAGGTCAGTAAAACCACACTCACAGTTTAGTAGACAGGTGTTCAGTGTTATTCACAGCTCAGACTGAGAGACGTGACCCCCTCACTTCCCACATCTTGCAGAGACTGACTGAGGCACAACACCTCCGGGTTTTATAGTCCCTCCCCCTCTCACCAGCAGGGGCAGCGGAGAGAATCTCAACATTTTTTAAACATTAAAAAGGGGATTGTGTGATTGATAAATGTGATTACATTCTATCATTTGGCAATTTGTCTATTGCATCCCTAAGCAATTGTATTCCATGTGAGGTCACAAGTCATAAGGTCATAAGGTCATAAGGAATTGTAGAATTGGGCCATTCGGACCATACTCTGCCATTCAATCATGACTGATCTATCTCTCCCTCCTAACCCCATTCTCCTGCCTTCTCCCCATAACCTCTGACACCTGTACTAATCAAGAATCTATCTATCTCTGCCTTAAAAATATCCATTGATAGTCTCCACAGCCTTCTGTGACAAAGAATTCCACAGATGTACCACACCCTGACTAAAGAAAAATGTCTCATCATCTCCTTCCTAAAAAAACATCCTTTAATTCTGAGGCTGTTACCTCTAGTCCTATACTCTCCCACTAGTGGAAACATCCTCTCTACATCCAGTCTATCCAAGCCTTTCTCTATTCTGTATGTTTCAATGGGGTGCTCCTTCATTCTTCTAGACTCCAGCGAGTACAAGCCCAGTGCCAACAAATGCTCATCATAGGTTAACCTACTAATTCCTGGGATCATTCTTGTAAACCTCCTCTGGACCCTCCCCAGAGCCAATACATCATTCCTCAGTTATGGTGCCTACAATTACACCCAATATTCCAAACGCGGCCTTACCAGCACCTTCTTGAGCCTCAATATTATATCACTGTTTTTATATACAAGCCCCGTTGAGACTGTCTTCCACTTGTGCTTCCATGTCTTGTTCCCATTATAGCTGTAATATTGTTGAGGAATGCCGCCGCCTTACAATATAGGAGATTGCAGATGAACTTGGAGAACAATCTTGAGCAGCTTCGGAACTAGAAGACCCAGCTTCAGAGTGCACTGTTGTGTCATGAGCAGCAACTGACTATGCTGGTTAGCCTCTGACAACCTCAGTGACCATTTTCCTGTGCTATCTAATTTGCTCCTCACATGTTTATTGTAAAAAAAACAAGGACTTCTCAGGAATAAATTCCAATGGCACCAGCACTATCCAATTTAGTTTTCTAAGTCGGGAAGACTGCAACTGTAAATATTAATAATTTATTACAATTAACATAAAAATCGACGGTTTATAGCTACTGTATAGATTTTAGCTGAGCTGTAAATATCGCTCCTCAGATAGATTGGTCCACAGGGCTGATTGTATGGAATTACGGGATATTCCCATTATAAATTGGTTCAGTCATGAGTAACAAAGAGTAATTGTGCACTGAGTGAAAAGTGTTGATTGGCAGGCCGCACTCGGAATCAATGACAGGCCCATTATTAAGTCAGTTGCACATCCATGAACTGGACACAGAGACAGAAAGCCTTTATACCTCACAGCTCCTTCAACATAAGAACAGTGCAAACATACCAGATTCTTTAACGCTGGCCGCCAAGAAGATTCAGTTAAGGTATGAGTCAATCTGGCAGCCAGTCCACACTTGGCAACGTCACTTTGGTGTTCCTGCAGGGTGCAAGAGGCACACATGCTGGGAACTGGCAGCACACACATTCCACTAAAACCAGTAAAAATGAAGCATAAATTTGTCGACAATAAGGAATTGGAGAGCGGGGGTGGGGGTGGGGGGGGGAGCTTGAATAATATGGAAGAAGCAGACTAGGCAGAGGGTAGCAAAGGAATTAACTACTGGAAAATATAATATAACTAATGTAAGATGGGTGACTGAGAACTAATGAAAATATTAGCATGGAAGGAAACCACCACCACGTCCTTTTCTTCAGAGCGTGGGTGGGTCTGTGTCAGGGAGGAGAGGAATATTGGGCAGGCAGAGTTTCAGCTGCCTTGTGTATTTCCAATGACATGATAATAGCTTCCCTGTACCTCAGACCAAACATAGACAAGCATATTAAAATGTGTTGCAAATGATTGGAATACTTAATGTGATATATAACTTCAGTCATTTATCATCAACACCATCAACATCCTGGGGATTACTACTGGCCAAAAATGTAACTGCTCCAGACACGTAAAAAACTAAAGCTGCAAGGGCAGATCAGATGCTGGGTTTCCTAAAGCAAGTAGCACACCTCCTGACTTCCCGAAGCCTTTCCTTCATCGCACAAGGCACAAAGCAAGGCTCTGATGGATTCATCCACCTGCGCGAGTGCAGTTCCAACACCAGGCAAGGAGCTCAACACCAGCTAGGACAAAGTAGTTCGAATCACACCCCATCCCCCAGCTTCATCACACCTGCTACCATTGGTCCACCATGGTGCAATCAGCACCCACTACAAAACATGGCACAGCAACTCAACGATGTTCCTTCAACCACAACCACCGGACCCTTAAACTCTGCTGCTGAGTAAAAGAGAGACAATGGATGTATGGGAAGAGCAGTGCTGGGCAGTTTCTTCCAACACACACATTATTTGAGTTGGAAGTGTTTTGCTGTTGCTTATTGCTGTCGGTTCAAGGTCCTAATAGGACAATGTTATCCTTTCCACAACTAGGGCAATATTGCAAGATGGTCATTGGGGATGGAAATTAACTTTGTCTTATCGGCAATGCTCACATTTTGAGATTGAAACATACTGATTAAAGATATGCCATCGGATTGCATTATGCTTCCAGTAATGCTACATTGTGGAATCTGAATTTCAGACTTAAGTCTGACACTATTGCTAAAGACACTATTGGTACATAATTCCTTGAAAGTGGCATCACAGATAGATAGGATGGTCAATAAGGCCGGGCACATTGGCCTTCATCAGACTAAGTATTGATTATAAAAGTTGGGACATCATGTTACTGTTGTATAAGACATTTGGTGAGACAACATTGGGAGTGATGCGTTCAGTTTTGCTCACCATGTTATGGGAAGGATGTTGTCAAGCTCGAAATGATGCAGAGAAGATTTACGAGGATGTTGCCAGGACTAGAGGGATAGAGCTATAGGGAGAGAATGAGCAGGTTAGGATTTAATTCCTTGGAGCACAGGAAGATGATGGGTAATCTTATAGATAAATCCACAGGGCCAGATGGTCTGCATCCCAGAGTACTCAAGAAGGTGGCCCTAGAAATCGTGGATGCATTGGTGATCATTTTCCAATGTTCTCTCGACTCTGGATCAGTTCCTGTGGGCTGGAGGGTAGCCAATGTAACGCCACTTTTTAAGAAAGGGCGGAGAGAGAAAACGGGGAATTATAGACCAGTTAGCCTTACATCATCTGGGGAAGGTGCTGGAGTCGATTATTAACGATGTTATAGCAGCGCATTTGGAAAGCAGCGACGGGATCGGTCATAGTCAGCATGGATTTATGAAAGGGAAATCATACTTGACTAATCTTTTGGAATTTTTTAAGGATGTGCCAAGTTTTGAATGGATAAGGGAGAGCCAGTGGATGTGGTGTATCTGGATTTTCAAAAAGCCTTTGACAAGGCCCCACACAAGAGATTAGCATGCAAAATTAGAGCACATGGTATTGGAGGTAGGGTATTGACATGGATAGAGAACTGGTTGGCAGACGGAAGCAAAAGTAGGAATTAAGGGGACCTTTTCTGAATGGCAGGCAGTGACTAGTGGGGTGCTGCAAGGTTTGGTGCTGGGACCCCAGTTATTTACAATATAAATTAATGATTTAGATGAGGGAATTAAATGTGACATCTCTAGGTTTGTGGATGCCATAAAGCTGGGTGGCAGTGTGAGCTGTGAGGAGGATGCTACGAGGCTGCAGGTTGGGTGAGTGGGCAGATGCATGGCAGATGCAGTATAATATGGATAAGTGTGAGGTTATCCACTTTGGTGGAAAGAACAGGAAGGCAGATTATTATCTGAATGGTGTCAGATTAGGAGAAGGGGAGGTGCAATGAAACCTGGGTGTGCTTGTACATCAGTCACTGAAAGTAAGCATGCAGGTACAGCAGGCAGTGACAGCAGGCAGTTACTTGGAAGAACAGCCATGGCATTGTGAGAGGATTTCTGAGTTTATCCACTTTGGTGGCAAGCAAGGAAAGGCAGATTATTACTTGCATGTATCAGTACAGAAGGGAGGTACCCTAGGTGTGACACCCAGTCACTGAAAGTAAGCATAAAGGTACAGCAGGTAGTGAAGAAAGCTAATGGCATGTCAACCTTCATTGTGAGAGGATTTGAGTTTAGGAGCAAGGATGTCCTACTGCAGTTGTACAGGGCCCTGGTGAGATCCCACCTGGAGTGTTGTGTGCAATTTTGGTCTCCTAATTTGAGGAAGGACATTATTGCTATTGAGGGAATGCAGCGTAGGTTCACCAGGTTAATTCCCGGGATGGCAGGACTGACGTATAATGTAAGAATGGGTCGACTGGGCTTGCATTTGCTGGAATTTAGAAGGATGAGAGGTTATTGTGTAGAAACAATTCTTAGGGGATTGGACAGGGTAAATGCAGGAAAAATGTTCTCAATTTTGGGGGAGTCCAGAACCAGGGGTCACTATTTAAGAATAAGGGGTAGGCCATTTAGGAATGAGATGAGGAAAAACCTTTTCACCCAAAATTGTGAATCTGTGGAATTCTCTGCCACAGAAAGCAGTGGAGGCCAATTCACTGGATGTTTTCAAGAGAGAGTTAGATTTAGCTCTTTGAGCTAAGGGAATCAAGGGATATGGGGGAAAAGCAGGAACGGGGTACTGAATTTGGATGATCAGCCATGATCATATTGAATGGCGGTGCTGGCTCGGTGCCAAATGACCTACTCCTGCACCTATTTTCTATGTTTCTATTTTTCTATAGAAATGTACAAAATCATAGGAGGAATAGATTGGATAAATGCACAGTCTTTTGCCCAGAGTAGGGGAACCGAGAACCAAAGATAGGTTTAAGGTGAGAGGGGAACGAATTAATAGCAACCTGAGGGGTAACTTTTTTACATAAAAGATATGTGGAACGAGCTGCCACAGGAGGTATTTGCGGCAGGTACTATCAGATAATTTAAGAGACATCTGGACAGGTACAGGTTTAGAGGAATATGGGCCAAACGCAGAAAGTGGGACTAGTGTAGATGGGATGTGTTGGTTGGTTGGGGAAGTTGGGCCGAAGGGCCTGTGTCTATACTGTATGACTCTATGACTGTAACTATAAATATGCAACACAATATGAAGTCCATTGTCAGCTTTTGACCTCCTTGTGCTATGGCAAGTGCCGGTTGAGCCTGGCTATTTGAGCTCAGCCCAAGGAACCCAATTGTATGTGTTTGGGTCGGGTCGGGTTGGGTTGCAAAAAAATCATAAATTCTCAGGCTCAGGTTAAAGCAGCAACTTGGCTGTTAATAAATAAATGAGCCAATTTTCAGCACATTATTCAGAGCCTGGCCATCTGACCTGACTCTGAAAGGTCTGTTGTGCTTAGTTCCGGTCTGGTAGCAAATAACTGATGATTCAGGTTCAGATTTAGATTCAACTTTAATTGTCCTTGTCAGTGTACAGTACAGAGACAACAAAATGCAGTTAGCATCTCCCTGGAAGAGCAACATAGAATATGATCTCAATAAATAAATCTATTTACCTGCATGCAGACATAGTGTTTTTCCTGTGGGAGGAGTGTCCGGCGGGGAGGGGTCACCGGGGTACGTTGTTGAGTAGAGTGACAGCCGCAGGGAAGAAGCTGTTCCTGGACCTGCTGGTCCGGCAACGGAGAAGCCTGTACCGCATCCAGGATAGTAGGAGGGTAAACAGTCCATGGTTGGGGTGAGAGCAATCCTTGGCGATGCTGAGCGCCCTTCTCAGACAACGCTTGCTTTGGACAGACTCAATGGAGAGGAGCGAGGAACCGGTGATGCGTTGGGCAATTTTCACCACCCTCTGCAATGCTTTCCGGTCGGAGACAGAGCAGTTGCCATACCATACTGTGATACAGTTGGTAAGGATGCTCTCGATGGTGCAGCGGTAGAAGTTCACCAGGATCTGAGGAGACAGATGGACCTTCTTCAGTCTCCTCAGGAAGAAGAGACGCTGGTGAGCCTTCTTGATCAGAGTAGAGGTATTGTGGGTCCAAGAGAGGTCATTGGAGATGTTGACCCCCAGGAACCTGAAGCTGGAAACATGTTCCACCTCCGTCCCGTTAATGTGGATGGGGGTGTGCGTGCCGCCCCTAGACTTCCTGAAGTCTACAATGAGCTCCTTGGTCTTCTTGGAGTTAAGGGCCAGGTTGTTGTCAGCGCACCATGCAGCTAGGAGCTGGACCTCCTCCCTATAGGCCGACTCATCGTTGTTGCTGATGAGGCCAATCACCGTTGTATGATCTGCATACTTGATGATGGTGTTAGTACCATGTACAGGTGTGCAGTCGTAGGTGAAGAGGGAGTAGAGGGGGGGGCTCAGCACACAGCCCTGTGGAACGCCGGTGTTCAGGGTGAGGGTTGAAGAGGTGTGCTTGTCTAACCTAACAGACTGTGGTCTGTTGGTTAGAAAGTCCAGTATCCAGTTGCAGAGGGAGGGGTCGATGCCCAGGTTACCGAGTTTGGTGATCAGTTTAGATTGAATAATGGTGTTGAATGCTGAGCTGTAATCGATGAACAGCATTCTTACGTAAGTGTCTCTGTTGTCGAGGTGGGAGAGGGCGGAGTGAAGTGCCATTGAGATGGCATCCTCCGTACTCCTGTTCTTGCGGTAGGCAAACTGATAGGGATCCAATGTGGGGGGTAGGCAGCTTTTGAGATGTGCGAGGACCAGCCTCTCAAAGCACTTGGTGATGATGGGAGTAAGATCAACTGAGCGGAAGTCGTTGAGGCTTGCCGCAGTGGAATGTTTTGGCACCGGCACGATGGAGGTGGTTTTAAGGCACGTGTTGGCGGGCTCTGGTCAGATTCGTCATGCTGTGGAGAGTTTTGAGTGGGACGTTAATGATTTTCATGTACCCATGGTCTATTGCAGCAATTTCCTCTTTCCCCTGAATTAGGTTCTCCAGTGGAGTTGGGAGTGTCACCTGGATCATGTCAGAAATATGTTTTCGTAACGGTGTTCGGCAGTATTTGGCAGGAGTTTGGGGTAGACCACACAGGCATGTGGAAATTCCTCTCCACAGCACCACACGTACATCCTTGTCTAATTTATCAAAAATATTCCAGGAACACTTGCATTTTCTAGCAACCATGGAGAACCCCAATTTCCCAACCTGTTCAACAATTGCATCCACTACCAACCAAAGCATAAAACAGGAACAAATAGCTCACTGCATTTGTGCCACCATTTCGGATGCTACGGCAATTTTGCTTCTTTCATTCCTGTTACCTACCAACGGTTTACATACCTCAATATTCTTCCTTCCCAAATAAGTATCTGCCTGATCTTTAACCCTTTGTGTTGTTTCTGTTGCCATGACCTTGTGCAACAATTCCCAGCTCCCTGTGCTAAGAAGGAATCAAAGTCCAAGTTTGCTTTAATTCTATTTTAAGATCATGTTCAGTTGTTCTGAGTTCATGTCTGGCTACCCTGCCCATTCCTTTTGCCCCATTTAAAGGAAAGTAAAGCTGTTCTAGTTTGTTTTTCTCATCTCTACTAACTGACTCGGTATAAGTGGAGCTGAAGGCGGCTGTTAAGGTTTTCAGTAGAACAAAGCCTTTGAAAAAAAAAATAAAGCAAGAGGTTAATGTCTTAAGACAATCGCATTCCTGAACAACAATTCCTCTATTTACAGCTGCTCTGCTATTCAAAATGAAAATTAATCTTTCAGGCACTAGTATTTTTAAATGGGTATTTGTCAGGATTATAGGATTCTGCAGTCCATCTGAATATAAACCAAAATTTATTTTTTCCTGCATACTATGTAATTACCAAGCCACAATAACAAAAGTGACATGTTTGAGAAACAGATAAAAAGCTGTAAATTGGCCAGTAATGGCGATATTTCCTCATCTTCCAAAAAAACCATTTATCCATCCTCTCAGCAAATCAAGCCACTGTCATCCTGCACTCATCTCCTGACCAGAGGGAGCTTAACAATTTATATGTGTAAGTGAATAGAAGAATGCAGATGAGGTCTTACATCTAAAGCTTTGAACACAAGCAGCTGGTACTTTGCTTGCCTGAATTTCTAAATCATCCGTAATGGGGCCAGGACCTCGAAGCACTAAAAAGAAGGAGATGACATGCTGGACAAACTGTTAATTTTTCCTGAAGAAGCTGCTATATTGCACATCTGTCACTGCTGTGCAGACAATCACTCACGCAGTGAAAAAAAAATCTGTTTCCTGTGCCAATGCAGTGGTTAACAAAGCAGTGCAGGAAACTAGAGAGTTCTACCTCAAAGAAAGTGCCTTGGTAAGTTGCATGCTGTTTCCTGCATATCACCAAATCCAGCTTTTAACCGAGTACATGTACGACAGCAATACTCCTGGGCTTAAGCCTTACAGGTCAGGACATCATTAAAAAGCAATAATCACCCTTCATGGGAATTTTTAAATCTTCTGTCCACTGCCTTGAAGCAAAGCAATGGCTGACTTACATTGTATGGCTTAGTTTCAGTATTTTTTCACCCTTTCCTATGAACTCACATTCGAGTGAGGTAGAAGATTAATTAAATAGAGGTAATATCATTAGTTTTGTCATGTGATATCCGCAAGACACCTTGTAGTTTCTCGCTTTTTATTCTGTACATTAGATCAAACAAAGAATGCTGGTGCGGGATTAAATGACAACAATGCTGGGAGCCAAGTTATGCCACCTTACAAACTCTGATATATTGAGGCCATGCAGAGGGAAATATTTAACTGCCGTAACCATTTTATTTATCTGACTTCTGTATGAGCACTCAACTATTATTTGTGGTTGTTTGGAGCATACTGGTCAATTTGGAGCATTTTTGGGCAATTTAATCCTTCTGCATTAAGTCATGGATTTTTTTTTAAATGCAAGTGAATAATATACAAATTGTCTTAATATCTAAGATCTTTAATGTTCTAAAAGCTCCCGATGCGCTTCACAGAAAACTAATTAGGTGAGAAAAAAAAACTTAGGCAGGAATTCCCAGCTTCAATATGTAGTTTAATATCTGTCATATTCTTCCTGTATCTAGTTCTTACATACTACACTTGCCACTCGGGGAGAGCAGCCTTTGATTACGGTGGAGAGAGATCATTAGTAGCCTTTTGTCACCAAGTCATGATGACACACTGCTGGCTGCTGCCTGAAATTAAATGGAAATCTTCTGTATGTTTTACATCCCATTTACCTTCTAAAGCAGCCTTTGATGGCAAGCTTGCCATTTGAATCTACCCTGTAGTGCAAACAATAGGATGCATGTGTGTGGGGCACCAGAATCCTATACTCTGGAGGATTTATTCCTTGCCTGCAGAGGAAGAATCACCGTCAGAAACAAAGGTAAATGGCATTTTGTGTCAAGTTTATGATGTCCTATTGGAAGAGATTACATCATATGAACACCGCACTCATTTTAATACTTTTACCAAAGCATGGCATAGCTAATAATGATTTTTTTTTTAATATTTTGTTTGTGATAAGTAAAAGCTTTGTTAAATGAAATTACTAAACTAAAAATTCCTCCTTCAAAATAATGTTAACAATTTCCTTTGGGATTTTGCCAATGGGAGTGAACAGTATGACATCATCATCTATGGTTGTCCGTGGTGTTGTTAACTTAATACAGCCGGTGATCCATCACTTTCTTGATGTATGAATAAATGTGTATCTTCTCTCCTCAGTATTCCAAACACTGAAAACCTATATAGCTTGAATTTAATCGAATCCAGTTCTGTTAATACAAAGTGTTCACCTTCTACTTTGTTTACGCAACTATAGGCACCCACCGTTTCGGAGTCAACAATTTAAATTGATAAATGCAAGATGGGAATCATTATTTGAGGTGGCCATTCACAGTTTTGCTTTCAAAACAGGTCTAAGATGTACTATACCACTAGAATTCTTAAACTGTTAAAATCCAATTACAGAGACAAGAGAGTGTGGATGGCAATCAACATACTGGCATCCCTTGTTACCCGGAGACATGTAGGTGAGATGAAATGTGCTAGGTTCATGTTTATTGGTAACCTACTGATATGATACTCATGGATGAGACAGCCCAGCATGATACCAGTATTAGAAAGCTAGGTTTTTAAATCTTCAAGATTGCTTTAGGGACAATCTCATTACAGTCACTCTTCAATAAAAACTTGTAAATGGATTGCAAGTGTTTCAGGCACATAAGCAGAACTCCGTAAATATTCATAATGTCTTTCTCTCTGATTCATTGCTTCAGCTCTAAAAAATCAGTTAAAAATCATTGTGTAAAATCATTAACAATTAGACCAGAGTAGATGGGCATATGTTTGGGTGAAACGTCAATCGCTTCTGTAAATTCTCGGCAAGGGATTTGATACCAGTTCAGGTGAGGGTGTGGGGGTTAGTTACATTATTCATTGCTGTCTGCCCCCATCTTGCTTCAAAGAAATTGAAATCTTCAACTGTTATGAAGATGCCATTTCACGCCCTGGGTATAAGACTTCAGGCCAGTCAAGGTGGCAGGCTAAAAGACAAACAAAGCATTAAAGGTTAGCGACAGCTACTTCTCATTGAAATATATATTTAAAACATACCACAAGTGTACCACGGACCAATTGGTGCCACAAAAGGGAAAGGTACGTTCGGATTTGGGCATAATTCTTCATCAGGATTAGCACGGCAAGCCTGGAGAACTGACAAGGGCAAGTGAAGATGCCCAAGAGAACAAAGAAAGGAGGGGAGAACAACAGGTAGAGGTCAGGAGTTCAAATCTACTAACAACTTTTGCAGAGAGGCAGCTAATGGGTTTTATTGCCTATTAGCAGATTTTAAAATGCCGTGCTCTAGTTGAAGGTCATCTCAAATGGGGGTTAGATACAGAGGCATTTGAAAGGCAGAGCCAAGTACGACCATTTCTTTCTGCTTTCCCAGAGTTCTAGTTTCAATAGACAAAATTGAATAATAGTGTTGCCTTTTTAAGGATGCCGTTTGATAAAATGTTTCCAGAGAGAGTAATGGAGACTTATTTCACACTTCAGATGTGTTCGTCATGTGTAAAATACAATAAACTGGGTCTCAGAACCTAACAAATCAAAAATCTAATGATCCAGATTATAACTAATCATCTGGCCTGAATGCCTTATTCTCCTTTTTAAAATCAATTCAATTTTTCCCCATGTATTACTGCCCAGAATAATACCCGTGGTTGCTCGTCTGACTGGCTTGACTTCAATCATTGTTTGAAGAGACATCCAATGCCCAGTTATTAGTGTTTTGAGTCTGACATTGGACCTTTGTGAGTACTTCAGGGCTCAATACAAACAGCTGGGGAAACAAGATGCGAGGCACACAGAAAATACAGCATGTTTTCGTTCCTCCCCATTTTAGGTGTTTCTTCCATCGCTTTCAAACTAAATGAAAGAATGCTTTACAAAAAGAAGTGACTGCATTTTCATTCGAAGCTATGACAATAAATTAGGAAGCACATTTTGAATTCCTATCCAATAGAACTGCTGCATAAATTAAATGAAAATATTTTCTAAATGGGTGTTGTTTTTAAGAGCGGTTTCTTTTGTGCTTTAGGTAATAGCTGTATGCATGTTAGCATCTTGACTTACTGCTAATCATATCCCTGTCATGCAGGTAGGAACAGAGCAGTAGCAATAGGCCATGCAGCCCATCCAAAGAAAGGAGAACATGATTGGGGAATCAAGCTAATCCTACGGAGCTGACTAATTGAAACACCTGCCAGCTGGGCTTGCCTTCCCTTTTACTGATGTTTACAATGTTAGTGAAAATAAGGGCTGGCCAATTCAGGACTGTTAAATATCCTATACTCTTTGCTTAAAATCTTTTACCACTGGGACAAGGCAAAAATAGAAAAAGAAAAGGAGGTTGAATTTTCGCACAACCAACTCAAGGCTTCTCTCAACTTCTGACTGTTAAGAACATTGCAACAAAGAATATCAGATGAAAAGATAATAGAATTAATTAATCGTGTTAATGAAAGCATCAGATGATTAAGGGGATGGAAGACTATGCACACACACAGATTACATGGTGAACAATTGCAAACGTTTCCATTCATTGATTTTAATGATTGGCTCAAGCGTTATAGTTGCCCAGATGTGCTTATTTGAACCCTTACTCTGTTCACTTTAAGCTTCGAGTTAAACAAACCAGGAGAATGTTGTAAGAATTGAGTCTAGAGACAATCCAATCCCAATAGCACTTGCAGGGATGAGGGAAAGATGCAAGGTAAGAAAGAATCTCAGAGAGTAGGACTCTTAAAATGTCCGCAGACACAAGGAACTGCAGGTGCTGGTTTACAAAATTAATACAACTTGCTTCTTCTTCTTCCTCTTGCGTATAGCGTGCACAGCCTAAAGTTGTAGGACAACTTGTTCTATTTGACCTTATTTGATTGTGCACGCCGGGTTGATTGCATTCGTTGAAACAGGGCGGACCACGTGAAGGTTGCAATCTTCTACCCCAAAACAACTTGCTGGAGTACCTTCAGACAGCATCTCTGGAGAACATGGATAGGCAATGTTTCGGGTCGGGTGACCCTTCTTCAGATCAATTGTAGTAGAGAGGGGTGCAAGCTGGAAGAGAGGTGGGGGAGGGCATTACTCTACATATGGGTTTCACACACAGATAAGCAGAGGCAACAGTGGTTGTCATTACACAGGTAGAAAGAGGGCATCTGTAATGAATGTCATATTACAGTTATAAAAGTCATTGGTGAGGCCACATTTAGAAAAATGTGTTCATTTCTGGGCACCATGTTATAGGAATGATGGTGTCATGCTGGAAAGGATGCAGAGAAGATATATGAGGATGTTATCAGGACTTGAGGGCAGGTTGAGCAGGCTAGGTAGGACTAGTCCTTGGAGCACAGGAGAATGAGAGAAGATGCGATAGAGGCGTACAAGATCATGAGAGGAATAGATCGGGTAGATGCACAGAGTCTATTGCCCCGAGCAGTGGAATCAAAAACCAGAGGAAATAGATTTGTGGTGAGGCGGGAAAGATTTTATAGGAACCTGATGGTAACTTTTTCACACAGAGGGTAGTAAGTGTATGAAATGAGCTGCTAGAGGAGGTAGTTCAGGCAGGTAGTATCGAAATGTTTAAGAAACATTTGGACAGGTACATGGATAGATTTAGAGAGATATGGGCAAAACATGGGCAGATGGGCCTTGTGTAGATGGGACATGTTGGTTGATATGGGCAAGTGGGCCAAGGCCCTGATTCCACACTATATGCATCGATAATTCTGACTCTACAAGAACCAAGGCTGAAAGCATAGGATCTAATAGGCATAGAGTTGCACTGTGTGTGGGTCCTATGTGGCAGGGCTAGGGGAATGGATTAAATAGATAAAGGATAGTTTTGGGGGCAAATGGCAAAGCATTGAGCAACTTCAAACACACCCTTTCAATTGGGATGCTGGTGAAGAAAGAGTGCTTCTGCATGAGGTGGCTGGTAGAAGGTTTTGCTCCAATTGTCACCATCCCCTGAGAGCAAGTGGTGATTGCAGAGTTAATACACTTGCAGCGACTAAGGATAGATACAAGACAAGGAAGAAACTAATACGAGTAAGAGTACCCTACAGAATCATCTCCAGGATAGAGAGAGGGCCATGAAATCCTGCCAGGCAACATCACCTGGGTTAATGCTCACCCACGCCAAGCTCTCACAAACACTCACAGCTCTATCTTTCCCTCACATGCGACATTGCAGCAGCAGGTGGAAAAGCCCTGCATCCTATCCCTTGCAGATTGGGTGCAAGCTGAGCAAGTTGGCCCAGCGATTCACGCACAGGGATATTGAGGCTTGCACATAGAAACATAGAAACATAGAAATTAGGTGCAGGAGTAGGCCATTCGGCCCTTCGAGCCTGCACCGCCATTCAATATGATCATGGCTGATCATCCAACTCAGTATCCCATACCTGCCTTCTCTCCATACCCCCTGATCCCTTTAGCCACAAGGGCCACATCTAACTCCCTCTTAAATATAGCCAATGAACTGGCCTCAACTACCCTGTGGAAGAGAGTTCCAGAGATTCACCACCCTCTGTGTGAAGAACATAGAACAGTACAGCTTAGTAACAGGCTCTTTGGCCCACAATGTCTGTGGTGTACATGATGCCAAATTAAGCTAATCCCTTCTGCTCGCTCATAATCCATATTCTTCCATTCCCTGCATATCCACATGCTTATCTAAAACCATCTTAAACACCACTATCATATCCGTTTCCACCACACCCCAGGCAATGTATCCAGGCACCCGCCACTCGCTATGTAAATAAACTCACCCTGCACATCTCTTTAAACCTCCTCTCTCACCTTATAGACAATAGACAATAGGTGCAGGAGTAGGCCATTCGGCCCTTCGAGCCAGCACCGTCATTCAATGTGATCATGGCTGATCATCCCCAATCAGTACCCCGTTCCTGCCTTCCCTCCCTGACTCCGCTATCTTTAAGAACCCTATCTAGCTCTCTCTTGAAAGTATATAGCGAACCTGCCTCCACTGCCCTCTGACCTTGAAGCTATGCACTCTAATATTTGATAAAGGGAAAATGATTCTGACTGTTTATCCAATTTGTGGCTCTGATAATTTTACCAGTTTCTATCAGGTCTCCTCTCAGCCTCCAATGCACCAGAGAAAACATTACAAGTTTGTCCAACGTCTCCTTATATCTAATACCTTCTAATCCAGGCAGCATGGTGGTAAAGATAGACACAATATGCTGGAGTGGGTCAGGGTGTATCTCTGGGGAAAGTGAATAGGAGGCGCTTCAAGTTGCGACCCTTCTTCAGACTTTTTCCAGTTCTGACCCGAAACGTCACTCCAGAGATACTGCCTGACCCACTGCGCTATTCCAGCATTTTATTTCTATCTTTGGTACAAACCAGCATCTGCAGTTCCTTGTTGTAGCATTTTGGTAAACTTATTTTACAAAATCTCAAAGCTTTCACATCCTTCCTGTAATGGTAGACCCGAATTGTGAGTAATGCTAAAATGTGGGCCAACCTATGTTTATAAAACTCCAAATGACTTCTTGAATCTTACATTCACAGCCCCAACCGATGAAGGCAAACGTGCCATCTGACATATATCACTCTATCTATTTATGTTGCTACTTTCAAGGAGCTATGGACATGGACACCAAGATTCTTCCATATATCAGTGCTGTTTGGGTCCTTCTTGCTGCATGATTTACCCTGACATTTGACCTCAAACTACAACACTTCAGTCTTGCCTGGATTGAACTTCATCTACCAATTTTACTTTGGAGTCACGTGAGTGACTACGTGAAGATCCCGCCAGCATGCGTGCGCGACATTGCATCTCACGCTGTGCAACAGCGACGGGCGGGGGTGGAGCGCTCCCACGGGAAAAATTCAAATGGATCTACACAGGTAAGGGAAAATTGAAGTTGTATTTCTTCCCCTTGCTGTGCTTTATGTCACAGCACATTGGATAAGGGGAAGAAAAAACGGACCTGGATCACAGGCTGCCGCGGGGAACCAGGCAGTTCCCGGCAGCCGACACCACGGACGTCCAGTGACTCCAGGACCACAGGCTGCCGCGGGGAACAAGGCAGTTCCTGGCAACCAACAACCACGGGCTACCGGCGGCTCCAGGACCGCAGGCTGCGGGGAACCTGGAAGGTTCCGGCAACCGACAGCCATGGGCAAAACAGTGGTTCCAGGACCGCAGGCTGCGGGGAACCAGGAAAGTTCCGGCAGCCCACAGCCATGGGCAACCAGCGGTTCCAGGACCGCAGGCTGCGGGGAACTAGGAAGGTTCCGGCAGCCGACAGCCGGGTACGACCGGCGCAGGCTGAGCCCAGCACCGCGAGCTGATACCTGGAAACAACACAGCGGGCTGCAGGCAGGTAGGAGTCAGTCCGGCCGATAGACTCAGGGAGTCCGGCCAGAAGGACGCACTGCCCAAGGGCAGTGAAAGTGACCGTTGGCGTGGTTACTAAAGTCCACTTACCGACTCCAAGCTGAATCCAGCGCTATGAGTCGTACAGCTCAAAGCTGGAGGCAAAGCCCAGCAGGATTCAGCCCAGCCGATCATACTCATCTGAGTCTGGCCGAAGGGGCGTGCTGCCCGAGTGCAGCAGTGGTCTGCCCTTGACTTGCTCCGGGAGATGTAGCAAGCTCACCATGGGAGTCTTCGCACTCCCACAACAGCACCTTATCGAGGGCTGTAAAACAATGCATATCCCTCGATAGAGGAATGCGTTGTGGACCAGGGCTGGGCTGGTCCGGAAGAAGGGGATGTGGCTGAAGAAAACGGCCGTGTGCAGGGGATGCAGAATCCTAAGGAGCTACTCGGAGTGATCACCAAAATTACGGATCAACGAAAAGTACCATTACAGACCAGGCTGGCGGCCAGCATTGACTACCTGTACTTCCATCTTCTGCAGGAACAGGCAACAAAATTACGCAGAAGTATAGGCATCCTGTGAACTTTACTTCATTAAAAATGCCTGCAACAAACAATGCGATCTGGGGGTACAGTGGGACTGGCACAAAAACCTAGGAGGTCAAACTACAGAAGATTTCAAAACTTCTGACAGCGGGCATATCATTGGTTGCTTGCCCAGACGATGGTACAGAGATGACAAGTATCATCAGCAATGACAGTACCCCTATGCATCCACCAGCAGGTATCAACACCAGGGCGCTGGTGAAAACTCGAGGGTCGCGCAGCACCACGAAGGTCCTTTTTAGGCCAAGGCCCAGAGCGACCTTCATGGAAAACGTGCCAACCCCGCACTCCGGCGCCTCTTCCACAGAAGAGGCAGAAATTGAAGAAAGGGACATACCACCGGCAACCAGATAAGTAGGCGGATCCGGATCCTTCCAGAACACAAAGGTGTACAACCTGTACTAACGGGGAATATTACACTTGTTTTGGGAGACATGGAGGGATCATTGTCGATATCAAAAACTTAACTGGATGGGGCAACTATGGCAGGGTATAGCATTGCCTAATGGGCTAACTTCAGCCCCCAGACTTTCACCAAGATATTAAAACGGGCCTTGGCAATATTAGAAACAAAAACATATTGTCATGGCATATCTTGATGATATATCAATTGTGGGGAAAAACCCTAGATCTAGCTAAATCAGCAGTTTTAGCTACCAAACATTGGGTGAAAGTCTGGGGTCATCTCCATCCAGATAAATCTAAGTCGACGGCATCCACAACTGGACTTTCTGGGATTTACAATTAACGTTATCCATGTGTCTGTAACATTGCCAAAGAGTAAAGCAGACTTGGTGGAAGCCTACAACAAAATTAATTACTACAAACACTGGTGTTGGGTGCGTTTTATGGGCTAAAAGCCTACTGCTAACAATGCACTATCTCCATGTCCACCTACGAATTGATAATATCACAGTGGTGGCATATATTAATCATATGGGAGAAAAGATCGATATCATGTGTCAATCTAGCCAATATATTTGGCTATGGTGAGTTAACATACTTATTTGGCTATCAGCAAACCTATCTACCAGGTAAGCTCAATACTGAGGCACACACCAGGTCATGAAAATTCAATGACAGCACCGAATGACTGTTGGCCCACAAAAAAGTCGCTGATATTACCAAAGAGGGACACCAGATATCGATCCATTTGTATCTAGAACCAATCACCAGTTACCAACATATGCCGCTTGTGAACCACACTTGGGGCAGCAGCAATGGACGTTACTCACTGAATGGGGAATAATTGTTCACAATATTTTTCCCTCCTGCCTCATCAGTCGGATCCTAAGCAAAAACACATATGGACTCGACATCAAGTGACTTGAAAATTCCTGATTGGCCTACACAGCCACGGATCCCTGTGGTTTCGGACATAGTCTCTGAACCATAGTCCACCATGCTAGATCTGGGCTGGCGGACAGGACCATGAGCATGATCACGGCGACCTATCAAGAATCAACAAGGACTGGTGTAGCGTATAATACAGCTACAACCACCAACATCCTGGGAATTCCTATCCAGCCTTCATGTAGATGAAGGACTGAGCTGCAGTACTATAATTATGCAGGAGTGCCCTGTCAGCTTGCTGGTGGCAGGCGCCACGACAACTCTCCATGGGATCTCACCCTCTAGTTGTCAAACTTATGAGGATTATTTTTAACACCAACCCTCCTAGAGGGAGGTACTCCCAGATCAGGGACGTCAGTGTTGTACTAACATTGCTAGGGGCACCAGGAATGTCCCTGTCCCTGGGGAGGGGAAATTGACATTTTAAAACCAGTATGCTGATAGTACTGGTCTCAGCTCTAGGGGTCCAGTTTCTACATAAACTGAGACTGGGATAAATGATGGCATCTCCAGAAAAGATAACTTCGCATATTAGAGCTTGTTAAACAAGATAGACCATGAACATCAGGACAAAATTTGGAATTCCAGATATACCCAACTGACACCTGACCATGTGTAATGACACACCTTCTATTATACCTTAAAACTACTAAAACTTAAGAGGAAGCAAATTAGCAGTATGGGCAGCCAGAAACAGCCTAATGGCCGGGTATCAGCACTAACCATTGCTAGATGACTGAGACAGGCTTGGGAGCTGCTGGGGTGGATACTGACATCTTAAGTTTCTATCCACAAGGGCAACAGCAACACCGGCAGCTTGAGACAAGGAAGTGCCTATGGACCATATCCTGGAAACGGCAGGATGGTCTAGAGAAAGACCCTCCAATTCTTATTATAAGCCAATAACCAAACCTGCGGTATTGCAGAATTAAGTTTGAATTCTGCAATATATTTAGTCTTAGTGAGGATTATTTTGTCAAAATAAATTGTTATTGCCTGAATTGGATGCATGTCTGAATAACATAACGTACTTCCTCCCTTGAATGACTTCGGCAGTGAGTGAAGCATGGACTGCTCCACAGCTTGAAATCACAGAGCTTTAAAATCTTCACTTAGTCACTCACGTGACTCCGAAGTAAAATAGTAAGATTAAACGAGAACTAACCAGTTTGAAGTTTGATCTTCATTTTATGAGGAGTTACGATGAGGGATTACGTGCCCTTCGCTCCCGCCCTCAATTATAAAGGTCAACTGGTATCTTAGTTCTCCTTGTTGGTACTATGTTTACTTCAATTACTATTTCTGTGATTCCACACCGCTGTTTTGAAGAATGTCGCGCACGCGTGCTGGCGGGGTCTTCACGTAATCCCTCATCGTAACTCCTCATAAAATAAAGATCAAACTTCAAACTGGTAAGTTCTCGTTTAATCTTACTATTCTCATTCAGATCAGTAACGGATCCATTCCCTATTGTATCCTTCAACAGCTTCTTGACTGTCCACAATTCAACTAATTTTTGTGCCTTCTGCAAACATATTAATCCATCTATATTTTTGTTTGTTTGTATGTATATCACAAACAACAGAGGTCCTAGCATTGATTCCTGTGGAACATTAGTGGTCACAGACATCCAGCCAGTATAGCGCCCTTCCACCACAACCCTTGCTCTTCACATGGGTAAAACAGTTCTGAATCTAAACTACCAAGTCACCATGGATCCATGCATCTTAATTTTTTTAGAGCAGCCTACCATGAGAAATCTTGTAAAATGCCTTATTAAAGTCAATCTACTGCCTTACCCTTGAAGGACAGCTTTGTTACCTCCTCAAAAAAGTCAATCAAGTTTGCAAGACATGACCTGCCACAGACAAAGCCATGCTGACTGTCCCTAATTATCCCATGCAAATGTGAGGAAATCCTTCCCCTTAGAATCCTCTTGAATCACTTCCCTCCCATTGATGTGAGGCCCACTGCCTATAGCTTCCCTTCTTAATCAAAATATCAACATTGCGACTCTCCGGTGCTCTGGGACTGCACCTGTGGCTAGAGGATACAAAGATCTTTGTCAAGGCCCCAGCAAACTCCTCTCTTGCCTCTCTCAGTAACTTAGGATAAATCCCATTAGGCCTGAGGGATATCCACTTTAACACTCTTCAAAAGGACAACACCACCTTCTTCTTGATCTTACAATGGTGCATCATATTAATATACTCCACATTGATCTCACTATCCATGTTCTTCTCTTTGGTGATTACCGATGCATCATACTTGTTTTATACCTTGCTGACTTCCTCCGGCTCCAAGCATAAATTTCCTCCATGATCTTTGAGTGATTCTACTCTCGGTGAAAAGAGCAAATTCTGCCTGGTCTAGACCGCTTGCCCTATGGTAGGCCCAGTCAATATTGGAAAAGTCACCCAGTACAACAATCCTATTACTTATATATCCTGCCATAATCTGTCTACATATTTGTTCCCCTGACTATTGGGAGGCCTATAGTTTAATTCCATTAAAGTGGTTGTGCCTTTGTTATTTTTGAGCTCTATCCATATTTTTGAGCTCTATCCATATTACCTCAGTGAATGAATCTCCAGTATATCCTCTCTGTGTGCCGCTGTGACATTCTCCCTGATTAATAATGCAACTCCTCCATCTCTTTTACCTCCCTCTCTATCACATGAAGATGTGGCCTAGTACATACTGATCATCTGATATAGTTCTGCATTGCATATAAATCACAAAACGTTATCATCGAGGTACCACAAAAATGAAAACAGAAGTGGATGGTGGCACAGTGGCACGGCTGGAAGATCCGCTGCCTCACAGTGCCAGAGACCCGTGTTTGATTCTGACCTCAGGTGCTGTTTCTGTGGGGTTTGCACGTTCCTCCTGTTTCCACTGAGTGCTGCGGTTTCCTTCAACATCCAAAAGACGTGCAGGTTTGTAGGTTAATTGAACTCCGTAAATTGCCCCTCGTATGTTGGGAGTTGATGTGAACGTGGGATAACATAGAACGTGGGATAACATAGCGTACGGGTGATCAATGGTTGGCATAGAGTAGGTAGGATGAAGGGCCTGTTTCCATGTTGTATCTTTAAAGTAAGAAACAACTAATCCAACGCAGTACGGACAAAAACTCTCTGAGATGGCCAAGGTTCTCACATGCATCAAGCACAGGGTGTTAATGATAAAGCACAGAATGGATTGCAGGGAGGAAAGGCTTGTGGTTACAAGAGAAACTGGTGGGCCTGCCTTTAGTGTCATTAGTATGAAATGAATTTCTACCAGATAATGTGCTTGTGACCACCTATGATTCGAATGCTTTGCTGTCATGTACTTCAACGACATATGGAGCACCATCAGAATGTTGGTCATTAGAGCTCTTGCGAGCCTTAGAGTCACTCAGAAACAAAGACAAATATTATTTAATCCTGGAATGTCAGGACTTTCATATGAAGAAAGACTGGATAGACTCGGCTTGTACTCGCTAGAATTTAGAAGATTGAGGGGGAATCTTATAGAAACTTACAAAATTCTTAAGGGGTTGGACAGGCTAGCTGCAGGAAGATTGTTCCCGATGTTGGGGAAGTCCAGAACAAGGGGGTCACAGTTTAAGGATAAGGGGGAAATCTTTTAGGACAGAGATGAGGAAAACATTTTTCACACAGAGAGTGGTGAATCTCTGGAATTCTCTGCCACAGAAGGTAGTTGAGGCCAGTTCATTGGCTATATTTAAGAGGGAGTTAGATGTGGCCCTTGTGACAAAAGGGATCAGGGGGTATGGAGAGAAGGCAGGTACAGGCTACTGAGTTGGATGATCAGCCATGATCATATTGAATCGCGGTGCAGGCTCGAAGGGCTGAATGGCCTACTCCTGCACCTAATTTCTATGTTTCTATGTTTCTAATGAATGATGTCACCGTATTACTGACAAGGTATGACAGGAGTGTCTGTGTAGTTCCTCCACCTTTAATGTGGTAATCAATAATCTGGAGAAAGGGTATGGAAGAGGAACACACTGGATTGCTCTGGCATAAAACCTGGATGGGCCCAACAGGCCTGGTCATCTAGTTGTAACCAGTTATGTCAGGTATCATGTGACACATTTATATGTAAAGTAGTTAAGGCTCAGTGAAGACTTCTGCAAAACAAAAGTTTTATTTTGGAGGTAGAGACAAAATGACGGAGCAACTCAGCCGGACAGGCAGCATCTCTGGCGAGAAGGAATGGCCTTGAAGAAGGCTCTCAACCCGAAAAGTCACCCATTCCTTCTCTCCAGAGATGCTGCCTGTCCCACTGAGGTACTCCAGCATTTTGTGTCTACCTTCGATTTAAATCAGCATCGGCAGTTCTTTCCCACACTAAAAGTTGCATTTTCTTCCATTTATAAAATAAAATTACTTTAAAAATATTTATGATTTAACACTTTAAGGGCCATAGTTTTTGTGTTACTATTTTTCTGCCCAAACCACATATTTCTAAGCAGGGTTGGTTGCACTGCTGTGATGTGCCAGTGCTAATCATATTTCATGGTCAACAACATGAAGCCATTGAGACCGCCAATTGCACAGACAAAGAATTGAACTTTGTACCTTCCTGCTGTGGAGCACTCAATTACACAATAACCAAAACAACTGAGCCATGGCAGGGAATGCTTTACTTCTTTTTTATTGCTATTTGACTGGAAATTTCATTCCAGGTCTCTTTTCATAGGACTGGTACACAGTTTCACTGCCAGCATTAAAGTGGATCATCAATGTGGATATGATCTTGCCTTCAGACACTCACCCCGCAACTCTCCCCTCACTTCAAACGGAAATACATCTGGGCCTAGACCCTGCTGAGTGATCCCAAATCTAGGATAGAGAATCAATCATTTTGGTCCCATGGTTCCAATTCAAAGTGAGTTGACATTGATGCCCACACCTCTACTGTCATTCTGCTTCTAGGAAAACATTAGACTTAGAGTGTCATAGAGTCATACAATGTGGAAACAGGCCCTTCGGCCCAACTTGCTCATGCTGACCAACATGCCTCATCTACACTAGTCCCACCTGCCTGCATTTGTCCCATATTCTTCTAACCTATCCTATTCATGTAGCTGTCCAAATGTTTTTTTTTTACCATTTGTGATATTTCCTGCCTCAACTACCTCCTCTGGCAGTGCATTTCATATACAGTACCTACCACCCTTTCTGTAAAATCTATTAAATCTTTCCCCCGTCATTTTTTAAACCTATGTCCTCTGGTTCTTGATTCCCCTACTCTGGGTGAATTTACCCTATCCATTCCTCATGATTGGATACACCTCTATAAGATCATCCCTCATCCTCCTGCATTCCAAAGAATAAAATCCTAGCCTGCTCAACTTCTCCCTGTAGCTCAAGCCCTCAAGACCCGGCAACATCCTCACAAATCTTTTCTGCACCCTTTCCAGCTTTACATCTTTCCTATAATAGGGTGACCAAAACTGAACACAACATTCCAAATGTGGCCTCACCAATGTCTTGAACTGTAACATAACTTCCCAATTTCTATACTCAATACCCTGAATGATGAAGGCCAATGTGACGATAGCCATCTTCACGCCACTTTCACGGAACTTTGTACCTGCACTCCTAGATCCCTCTGCTCAACAACACTCCCCAAAGCCCTGCCATTCGCTGTTGTATTGCCTAGCTCCCAGTAATCCTGAGCACGAGGTCAGTGCAGCCTGACAGGGAACAGGGATTGTAGTGTTATAGAGCTGGGGAGCTACATAGCTCCTTCTGACTTCAGTCGTTACCAGGTTGTTAAAGAATTCCACTGCTCTTCTCACTGACTAACCTCATTAAGACATGGGCCCCGAATGGACCAATGTGCAGTGAACAAAACATAAACCTTGGATATATTTGTCAATGTGGTTTGTGCCTACTTTACATTTGAAAAGTAGTCGTAATTTTATTTGACTATTATTATTTGAAGGTTAGTATTTGTTAAATGAAAAACATTTTAAAACATTTTTATAAATAAAAGATCTAAAAATATTTACATTTATCTTGCAAGTGCTGGAGATCGAATTCTGATGAAAAGTCATCCAGATGAAACATGTGGATGACTTTGTTTCTAGTTCTTCATCTGTGAAGAACCTCTGTTTCTTCACAGATGTTTCCTGACCTGCTAAGTTTCTCCTGAATGGTTTGCTTTTATTCACCTTATGGCCATTTACTTATACCCAAACCATTGAAGGGGGGCTGATGATGATGCCTGGTCAAACATGGAGCACTTTCTGCAAGAATCAGAGCTGTGTTGGCAAACAGCTGGCAGCAAATTCAAGACACCCACTTCTGCAAAGGTGAGAAAATGCTAAACTTGCAGGCGCTTCCCTGGGATAATGCCAACAAATCCGTGTGAAACTGCCAGCATTTCTGTGCAAAATCATGCTCGGTGGATTTTAATATGGGCATGTTCTTAGTGCACTGCTGAATGTTGTTAGCATCATGTTAAATGGACATAGTGCTTAACTGTGGTTCATTAATAATACAGTAATACTACTGTATCTTGGTCATCTTTCACATTAACCTTCTCTCCTGAAATCTGATGAGGTAGACTTCGATCTTTCTGGTATCTACAGTGGCCCTAATATCATTTTGAGCCTATCAGTGTTTAGTTTATGAGGTGGCTTCAGGCGGGGTCATCTTTGTGGTGACACAATAGCAAGGACTTTTGGATAGTAATCAAAGGGCAAACACGGGCTAATTTTCCTTTTACTAACCGGAGGTCCCGAAGACAAGTGTAGCAACACGACTGTTCTCCCACCGGAGAGATGCCATCAATGCTGCCTCCTCCAAATCCATTGGCAAGCAAACTCTACCAGCCCAGTACCCAGCATTGGGTTACACCCAACCTGGAGGCCACATCAATTACGTGCTTGACACCAAACACACCTTATCAGCCACCTTGCAAGCCACACGATTGGACCACTTTGAGGTGGTTCATGTCTCTGAAAGATTGTCTGGTCTGGTCATATAAACATGAGCTTATTTCTGGATTTGAGGCCCGGATCTTTGAATGCTCTTTTCCTCAGTGAGTTGAAAGTTGTTTTGGTGCATTGGTAGAAATGGGTAGAAATATATTGTTGACTTCAACCTTTACTGAGAGGTGACACTTGTGATGTGAAAACGTGTCCACATTTTCTTGAGTCTCATTATGTATGGACTTTTATTAGAGAGGTAGGTTTGGTACAGTGGAGCAGGTGGATAGAGGCCCATTTTTTGTAAAACTTTTGTGCAAGGCCCATCCTCTCATATTTTGCAAAGAACAAACCAATCATGACTTACAACATGGTCTCCAGGTACATAAGCAAACATGGTTCTGTAGTGTAGTTAAATGACTGCTACATTGGAGTAACTTTGGTCCTGAAATGGAGGTTGTATACTGTCACATTTGTCTGGTAATTTACTTAACTCCAGTGCAAAAGTTGTTGGAGATGAAGTGCAATGTTTTAGCAATGTAATAATGAAGTGATTAAGCTGTCCCAAACACAACTGGCATTGTCCTAACTTGGTGGAATCCATGCCATTAGTGTGACCTTTGGAATCTGACACAGAGCTCAGATACCAAGTTTTAGTAAAACTATATATGGCCTATTTAATCTTGGCGAGAGCAGATTTTCCTGATAAATGTTTAATCGTGATTCATGTTAAACTGGTGTGGTATCTTTAAGAATTGCATGAGAAACACTATTTTGATAGCTTATAATGCATTAGAAACACAGAATAACAAAATAGACAAAGGACACTTGAAGACACAGAAAGCTATGATTTAACAAATAATCCAAGATGTAAACATGGATTTCTTCAGTGCTTTACTTTAACTGCATCCACCCTATAAGTAACAATGCCCAGAAACTTTCAATCAAAATTTGCCTTTTCTAATTGGTGAAATTACTGAAACAGTTAAGATGATTTCTCCAAGGTTTCTCTCAATACTTCATAATTTAATTAAGTCAAGTCAAGTCAAGTCAAGTCAAGTTTATTTGTCACATACACATACGAGATGTGCAGTGAAATGAAAGTGGCAATGCTCGCGGACTTTTGTGCAAAAGACAAACAACAAAACAACCAAACAAATTATAAACACAATCATAACACACATATTCTTTTACATAATAAATAATAGAAGGAAAAACGTTCTGTAGAGTTAGTCCCTGGTGAGAAAGGCGTTTACAGTCCGAATTGCCTCTGGGAAGAAACTCCTTCTCAACCTCTCCGTTCTCACTGCATGGCAACGGAGGCGTTTGCCTGACCGTAGCGGCTGGAACAGTCCGTTGCAGGGGTGGAAGAGGTCTCTCATGATTTTGTTTGCTCTGGAGTTGCACCTCCTGTTGTATAGTTCCTGCAGTGGGGTCAGTGAAGTTCCCATAGTGCGTTCGGCCGAACGCACTACTCTCTGCAGAGCCTTCTTGTCCTTGGCAGAGCAATTCCCAAACCAGATGGTAATGTTCCCGGACAAGATGCTTTTGCCTGAGGTGGTAAAGGCGCTGCCCTGCCTTACTCACGAGTGCTGAGGCGTGTGATGACCATGTCATATCCTCAGAGATGTGGACTCCCAGATATTAAAACAGTTCACCCTATCCACAGGATCCCCATTTATACTCAATGGAGTGTACGTCCTCGGATGATGTGCCCTCCTTTAAATAAAATGGCACAGTGGTAGAGTTGCTGGCTTACATTGCCAGAGACCCAGGTTTGATCCTGACTACGGGCGCTGTCTGTACGGAGTTTGTACTTTCTCCCCATGACCTGCGTGGGTTTTCCCGGTTGTTCCGGTTTCCTCCCACACTCCAAAGACGCGCAGGTTTGTAAGTTAATTGGGTTTGTAAAAATTGTAAATTGGCCCTAGTGTGCAGTATAGTGTTAGTGTGTGGGGATCGCTGGTCGGTGTGGACTCGGTGGGCCAAAGGGCCTGTTTCTGTGCTGTATCTCCAAAGTAAAACTAAAACTAAATAGCATTATTTTTGTTTCCATTTGTGTTATAGTAACTGTGCCATGTCCAAAATCATTCAGTGAACATTCCCAATGCATTACCACATGCCAGTTACTTCACACATACCCACATTTCCAGGCACACCTGTCTCCCTGGTCATCTGACACAAGCCATTCAGTTTCAAGATGATTCTGTCTAAAAATTAGAACGAAACTGAAGATCTTTACTCATCTCATTTTCAATATCATAAAATGTCAGAAAGTAGTTAGTAGTCAGGCAACCATATGTAGTTCTCTTCAAAGATTCATGGCCAAGGCCACAGTGTTTACTCAGCTTATTTAGAATTTCCTGATGTTTTCAGAATGTATTTGTGAGTGCAACCAACATATTTCAATCGCCAGAGAAGGACTCTGAACTTCTTTAAATAGTATAACTTTTTAGCCTTTATTTTAAAATATCGCTATCACTTCGTAAACACATTTTCAGAACCTGTGGAATCATTTTCTGATGAAACTTTGAACTTTAATAACATTGATCATGTGAAACCCTGCGGCCTAGATTTCTTAGCCTCTACTAACTGCTTACTTTGAGCATTTGATATTTGTAAAGCATACTGGTACATCAAATGGCTGCACTAACATCCTTGTTCAAGCACCCCTTCTGGTCTGAGTGCTTTACTGCTTAATGCAAAAAGCTTTCCAGGAAGTTTCAAGACAAATATTAATTTTCTGTTTTGCGGCATGAAATTATTGAAGACCACCCAGTTGTGATTTGATACTCTGGCTTTTTGAAATAAGTTTGAAAAATACTGATGCGTGAATTATAATATAGGTTATTTATGAATTAAAATGTAAAGAAATCCCAACATTCTGCAGCAAACAAGCCAGACAGCTGTAGCAGTGGCATTGATAGGGTTAATGATTTCTGCATGGGTTTTGAAAAGTGCACAGGCAGGCAAAATAATTGTGTTGCTTCCCTATTATTTCTGTGCCTCGCTAGTTGGGTATCAGTTGATTCAGAAGCATACTTGTCATATTTTGGCCCCAGTACAGGCCTGTGTATGCTGATTCTTTAAACAGATCCCCCCTCTCTCTTCATAACATGTTCCCAGATCATGTATATCATGATGAGTCCCTTCACTGTAGTTCAAACACATACTCTTTGCGTTCTCATAGTCCTTACCAGTGGGAACAGTTGTCCAAAGTGATCACACTGTGTCTATCTTTAGAAGCATTGGTTTTACCTCTTACAAAGTTCATTATTTGTTTTGGAAACAAATTATAAATGCAGCAAATTTTCTGGAATATATCTGGCAGAGAAAGCAGTGGCTATATAACTCAGCAGGCAGCTGGCAGAAGCACTTTTCAATGCTGCTTTCCCATTAAAGGAAGGCGACCCGTGTAATGCATTTTCTAGGTCTTGAATTATGTCACATACACGATAAGAGATATCTAACCCTTAATTAAATGTTTATTTTGCATTCTATATCTGGATTTCAATTGGGATTGCACATGCACTGAATTTGTAAATGTTTTTTCAAAGTAACCGAATAATATTGAATTAATAGCAGCCAACGCAACACTTGTCAGCATGATGATTAAACTTGGTGGTATGCACCGGTTATATTTATTTTTTTGAAATTCCCCTCTCTCCAACCCTCCCCACAGTAGAAGCACTATAAAGTATTGCTGCACTTTATTAACCTGACATGCACGATGGCTTTGTTTGGCAAGGATTAAGGCAAAGCTTGTAGAGTTCCCCACACTGGTCCTGCAGTAGTTACCTGGCAGAATTCTTTGAATTCCCAGCAAATATATTTTCACCTAGTTAATTTTTCACTTCATGACTGATTGCATTCTGGAGTTCATCGCAGAACGATCCCGTTGGGCTATCAAGTTGCATTATTACTGAGATGTTACTTTGAAGTGTGCGGTTCGCCTACCACAATCCTGCTTCCTTTCCAAGCCTAAGTAAACACATATAAACCTACTATAAAATTTAACTAGCAGAAGTTGCATGTCAATATGTTGCAGTGTCTTAGAATTCAGAATTCTGGTTCAGTTATAAGGAATGTGCTTTCTTCACTGAACTGGTTGAAATCGGTAGGATAACAGTTTCTTACAAAATCTCAGCTCCCTAAAGTGAAATAAGTCTGACATACTAATTCCAACATGTGATTTCAAAGATGTTTGACTAAATGCCTTAGTGCAAATCAAACAAGATAACAAATGTTGGCATGGGAATGAAATCACTCAGCACATTATGTTTAAATGATAACGGTCTCAATCGTGGCATAAAATCGATTGCGCATAATGAAATATTGGAATGTACTTTTATGTGCACGTTAAGTTCTAACGCCTTAAGTACACAGACCTGGCAGGATCAGTGTCATCATCATGCAGTCAATGCCTCCCCTATGCTACTAACTCTCATGCATGCCTTTGAGATATTGAGCGGGCCAGGTCATCAAGGGTCTCGACCCGAAACGTCACCCATTCCTTCTCTCCAGAGATGCTGTCTGTCCTGCTGAGTTACTCCAGCTTTTTGTGTCTATCTTCAACTACTTGTGGAAGTCAGTTGGAGCAGAAGTCACTCATGGAGAAACAAGGAACTGCAGATGCTGGTTTACAAAAAAAAGATACAAAGTGCTGGAGTAACTCAGCAGGCCATGCAGCATCTCTGGAGAACATGGATAGGTGACATTTTGTGTCACACCTTTCTTCAGGCTGATGTCACTCAAGGACATTTGGAGCTTCCAGAGATTTCAAAATATTTTGGAGGTGAAACCTATTTCTCTGGCATTTAAGACAATTTTGGATGGGCATATGAATATGCAGGGATAGGAGGAATATGAATAATGTGCAGCTAGGTAAGAGTCCAGGCATCATGTTCAACACAGTCATTGTGGGCCAAAGGGCCTATTCTTATGCTGTACTGTTCTATGCTCTATATTCTATGTTGTAAAACACGGGTGTTTGAATTATGGTATTGGTGACTCACTACAACCAGAGGAAACAAAATGTAAGGGATTGAAGGTTTATTACAAGACAAGGCTTATTACAAGATAAGGAAGAGAGAAGGAGGGAAGAAACCTCCACAGAAGGCTTTGGAGGCCAAGTCAATGGATATTTTAAAGACAGAGTTAGATAGGTCCTTGATTAGTACGGATGTCAGTGGTTATGGGGAGAAGGCAGGAGAAAGGGGTTAGGAAAGATAGATCAGCCATGATTGAATGGCGGTGTAGACTTGGCCTAATTTTGCTCCTATCACTTATGAGCTTATGAACATGAGGAGGGAGAATGATTTTGGTCTGGAGGTCCTACCGCCATGATCCTCACTTGCCTCCCTTTTCATTCCTACATTCCAGTGCAGAGGCTTTGATTTTCATTAGGGTGAGGCCCAAGACCTGCCCGTTGCTGCAGGTGGACCTCCTGTGCCTGATCACTCACTCTGTATAGATGAAGGTTGTTGTTGCTCTGATAATCTTAACTTCTGAATCGCTCCATGACATAATGCCTGCTGTGTGTACTATGCATCTACTGATCAGCATCATCTTATCAAAGCTTCCTGCCCATCAAAGGAGGCTAAACTCAGACTAACTTGAGAGACATTTTTATGTTTTGGCAACTCCAACAGTTACAAGGAAGATAATAAGACATGCTACTTGGAAATATATATTTTTTCTTTACTCTGTGTCCTTGTTATCCTGACTTCTCCGTGGATTGTCACCTTGTCGTGGTGGAGAAGCTTGTGTGATCCTGAGATCCTGAGAGTGATGCCGTTTGGAGCCATGCTCCTGGTAGGGCCACCCATGGCGGTAAGGTCGAGGGGGAGGCTCCTGACAAAGAGCAATCCAACCAAGACCTCAACGGTGGAACAGGTGGAGGATGATGACTAACTTTAATGGAGCGTTACATCGGCTGGGAAGGCGGATGAAGGCTGTACCAGAAAAGTGTCCCTGGTCGTCTTGGACTCCATGCCACTGGATCCTCACCCAGATCTGTCTGTGCACCAGTCTCCCCACGTTAAACAAAGTCACACACAGGCGTCCTCCATATAGGGAATCCACCCTAACAAACCGGACTAAATCCTATGGTGACCAGCAAGTGGCGACGGGAGCAGGATTGTGAGATCTGGAAGCCCCTAGTCATGAGCTGGCACATCAGGCGGTGGGTGCTAGATTCAGTCACTGGATTGGAATGAGGCAGAAGAGCCCTTCGGCAGCTGCACCCACGACTGTGCAGTCCTCTTTCCGATCCACTCTGCTCACCCCACTTGGGGAAAGGGCTAGAAAAGGTGCCCTAACAATAGCCAGCCTCAAACTTACCGACTGGATTGCCGCGTCCAGAGGAATCAACACAGAAATATATGAATATGAACTTTGGAGCATGGAATGTGCGCACATTGATGGATAGTGCAACCAGTAAAAGACCAGAGAGGAGAACCGCGATCATCGATAGAGAACTGAGAAGATGCCAGATTGACATAGCTGCCCTTTCTGAAACCCGGCGGGCAGACAAAGGACAACTGAAGGAGGAGAAGGGCGGCTACACTTTATTCTGGAAAGGAAAAGCTGCTGATGAGCCCAGGATCCATGGTGTTGGGTTTGCCATCAGGAGCCAGCTCATCAGCCACCTCTCTGAACTTCCTGTGGGAATCAGTGAGCATCTCATGACTATCCATCTGGTGCTTGCCAACAACCAGATGGCAACAGTTGTAAGTGCCTATGCCCCCAATTTACTCTGAAGAGGAAGTAAAAGAGACCTTCTACGCCTGCTTGGACGAGACACTGTCTAGAATCCCCAAGGAGGAGAAGATTATTCTCCTAGGAGACTTCAATGCCAGGTTCAGGTTAGGACCCACACCTCTGGAAGGGTACCATAGGAAAGGAAGGCATCAAGAACATCAACGCCAATGGAGCTCTGCTTCTCAGCAAATGTGTTCAGCACAACGTCACCATAACTAACACCCTCTTTCGCCAGAAAAACAAACTTAAGGCATCTTGGAAACACCCACGCTCCAAACATTGGCATCTCATTGACTATGTCATTGTACGAGCCAGGGACCGCCATGATGTGAACATCACAAGGGCCCTGATCGATGCAGATGACTGCTGGACCGATCATCGCTTCATCCGCTCCATGATGTCCTTCAAACTCTAGAGGAAGAGGAGGATTCAAAAGAAGCAGATCCGGCCAAGACTGGACCTTGAGAGCCTGGAGAAAACTGCCACCCAGCAGCAACTTCAGGCTTCCCTTGGGGAAAGCCTCCAACAGGAATATCCTGATGACATCAAAGAGCACTGGGGCCGGCTCAAATCCACCATCCTTGATACCTGCAAAACCATCCTTGGGTGCAAGTCCAGAAAGCACCAAGACTGGTTTGACGAGAACAACACAGAGATAAGCAGCTCATCTCAAAGAGGATGCCTGCAAAATGATGTAACCTGCAAGGCCAAAAGAGCGGTTCATTCCTGAGCCAAGGAGGACGGCCAGAGCTGGTGAGGGAGCTTAAGGATTCGACAGAAAAGGCTCTGGAAATCCAGAGACTGGCAGACTCGGGTGACACCAGAGGCTTCTTCAGTGCTACTAAGGCTGTCTATGGTCCAATCTACCGCGGCTTAAACCCCCTGCGCTCAAAGGATGGACAAGAACTGCAGAAGGACAATGAGTCCATTAACGCCCGATGGAAGGAGCACTTCCAGGAATTCCTCCACGAAACCAGACATTACCCACCATATCCCCCAGAGTCCCATCAGAGAAAACATGGAAGAACCTCCCACAATGACAGAGGTTCAAGATGCCATCAAGTCTTAAGAACAACAAGGCCACCGGCCCAGATGGGATCCTGATGGAGGGGGGAGTACGTAGTTCCCTAAAATTGGAGAACTCAATGTTCATATTGTTGGGTTGTAAGCTACTGAAGCGGAATCTGAGGTGCTGTTCCTCCAGTTTGCATGTGGCCTCACTCTGGCACTGGAGGAGGCCCAGGCCAGAATGGTCAGTGTGGGAATGGGAAGAGGTGGTAAAATGGTGGGCAACCAGATTCAGTGGGCCTTAGCACAAGTGTTCAATGAAACAGTCATCAAATCTACACTTGGTCTCGGTGATGTACAGGATGCCACACAGGAAACAGTAGGCGAGGTGAGGGGAGGTACACATGAACCTCTCTCTCACCTGGAAGGGCTGCTGGTATCCCTGGATGGAGGTGAGGGAGGAGGTATAGGGACAGGCGTTACCCATTCCTTGGGAGATGGTGATTTGAGTGAGAAGAGATGAGTTGCGGAGGGAGTGGTCCAAAGCTTATCGCTTGGAGAACTTGAATGCAAGTAAAAAAAATCCCATTAGAAAAGATGTCATTATCATCAATAGTAATTGTGACACTACAGGCCTAAAATGAAAGAAATATTATAATTCTGCTTGGGTGGGTAAGGTTAGAATCCACATCATTTTTGTAGTTGTACTATATTATTTGGATGAAATGTTTGCTTGGATTTATTTTCTCGTAATTCTCTTTACCAAAAGGTAAAAATTGAGGATATTTCCATTATCATCTTGATATCCTATTCATGTTTCACTATAGTAATTCAATTTCTGTCAATGTTTAATCGGGACATACATTTTCTCCATCAATGTGCACGGCTTCACATTTCTCTGTACTAAATTGCGTTCACCATTCTCTTTCCTAATATCAAAATTTAATTAAGCCTTGTTGAAAATTTGTAGCTGCACATCCTGAGTCTATTGCATTCACTATTTTAGCTTTGTCAACATTTGACATGAGTACATTGACTTTCATTGTACAAGATGTTAATGTAAATTAGAAGCATGGGTAAAGGCCCACTCTGAGCTTGAATTTAAGGCTTGAACTTTCAACCACAGTTTTAGTTTAGTTTAGCTTAATTTGGTTTGGAGACACAGCTGTGGAAACAGGCCCTTCGGCCCACAGAGTCCGCACCGACAGGCGATCCCCGCGCACTTACACTATCCGACACACACTGTCCGGACAATTTACAATTATGCCAAGCCAATTAACCTACAAACCTGTACCTCATTGGAGTGTGAGATGAATCTGGAGATCCCGGAGAAAACCCACGCAGGTCACAGGGGGGAACGTACACACTCTGTACATACAGCACCCGTAGTCAGGATCGAACCGGGGTCTCTGGCGCTGTAAGGCAGCAACTCTACCGTTATAAACATGAACACAGGAGCCTGTTTACACAGTCCCAGCCAGTACATGAATTTCTATTGAGACTGGATTTATTTAGCTACTGCGCCAATACTATGCATGGGCTACTTGCTCTTTTAGAGGCGAAATGTGTTATCTCTTATGACACCAAGGGAAGCCAACATCTATTAAATAGATGGTGCACTGAGGAGATAAAATGCTTCTGATGCTGGAGGTCTGGTTCCTGGTCTCTTAAGTGGGTAGAGATCCAGTTTCTGAGGGTCAGACAGTTGTACAGGTAACACACGGGTGGAGGTGTCAATGCCAGGAGGCTGAATTCCAGGTCAAGGCTGAAGTCTTGCAAAATACTCAACTAAACAGCATGAATAACTACTGTCAGATGTCTACCATTATAGTTCAGGGGTGGAAGAGCCATCCACAATTGTAGATTATAGAGTACTAGAAGTGCTGAACTATTTTATTTGGCTCTGTGAGAGAGGCACTTGGTGCCTTAACTCCATGTAATAATAAAATGTTGCTGGGTTATATTTTAAATCAGGGATAACATGTGATTAATAATGGCAAGATTTCCTTGGAAGCTGATGTGGAAACTTTTCCTGAGAACTATTTCTTGGAAACTTCCTCTCCCTGTTATACACTTATGGCTATCTCCCCAGTTCTTTTACAACCACAAAGTAATGAATGGCACAAAATAATGTCGGAAGACTAGCAGGATCGGCCCCTCCAACCTGACCAAATCGTTGACTTCCGATCACTGATCCTCTCTCATTTGCATTTGGTGAATGGGTCTCAGAGTAGAGACGGTGTGGAGACGGATATGACAGCTGAGGTGGGACAGGCACATGAGGGGAAATGGTACATCTTGTATGGACATTTCATCATTTTCATAAAATGTGGTCTCAAGATGAAAATGCTGCAAAAACTACCTGCAGACCTCAAATTCACATTTAACATTCTATACAGACACAAAATGCTGGAGTAACTCAGTGGGAATGCTGTTGCTCCAGCATTTTGTGTCTATCTACGGTATAAACCAGTTCCTTCCTACACAATCTATGTATCTGATCGTGGAACAAAGGAGGAGCCTGTGCCAAGTTATACTAATCTCAGCCAGTAGCATATCCTTCCATTTTCCTGCACATCCATGTGCCATCTAAAAGCCTCTTAAGCACCACTATTGTATCTGCGTCCACGTTACCACTGGTAGCGTGTTCCAGACACTCACTACTCTCTGTGTAAAACCCTTTGCCCAGTACAACTCCTTTAAACATCACCCCCCCCCCCCCCCCCCCCCCCCCCCCCCCCCTCTCCCCACCCCCTAACCACCCAGGCCCTAAATCAAGATCTTTGATATTTCCACACTGGAAATAAAGTTCTGACTGTCTACCCTATCTATGGGTCTCATCACTCTATATAATTCTACCATTGGCTATTTATTATTATATACTGAATGAGGAATATCTGAATACTGGAATGTTTGTTTTTTGTTCAGGGAATACTAAGTGCTAACCAATACAAGATCATTGTGAATTATCATTGGCGTCTATTATCCCTATAACCTTTTGGAAGGCCTACATCACGATTGAGTCGTCAAACCACTGAATACAAATCACCACGCATGGGTTAACTCAAAATTTGTCCGACAGAAGGTGATGATTTCCCTACAGTGTAGATGATACCTGAAACAACAGTTGTGCCACAACTAATTGAGTCAGCTGCAAAGGGTTTGGTGTGAAATTATTTGTCGGATGTGAAAGGATTTAAAGAAGTCCGATTCAGGGGATGCCTGCCTTTGAAAACACATTAGCTACAGAGAGATCGCTGAAAACACCCATCACATGCCTCATTATGTGAATAGGAGGACAAAGCAGCTGTTATGGTACATAAGCTACTAATACATTTGCAACAACAGCCCAAGTGATGGAGTACATATAAACTCACTTTGCAAGCTACCTCACTAGAATTCCTGACGTTCAAAAGTTAAACTTAAAAGATAAACTAAATTGAACTCAAACAATTCCCAGGGTGAAGAAGACTTGTTGTGAAAACCGCAGGCAGCTGCCGTCCTCTCCTCATTGCGTTCCACCATCATCCTCAACCCCGCCCTGATTTACCATGAGCCCCTGGATCATTTCTCAGGCAATTGACCTTACTGTTCTAGCTTCTGGGTCTGCTCCTCGCTCTTCTATACTAATGAGGTGACCAGCTTGCTGTTCACCCATCTGTGTCATTTGGCCTGTGTCCCTACACAATATTCCAATTTCTCAGTCCAAGTCATGAAGCTGCTTGACTTCAAAGCTGATGCTACCATAAGTTTCCATCTAGGATTCCCTATGTCTATTGGTAACATTATTTATTTGAGGAAAAGATACAGAAGTGCAGTGGAACTACAGGTACTTACATTTCAAATATCTCTATTCACATTATTTTACTTTAGAGATATAATGTGGGAAACAGGCACTTCAGCCCACCGAGTCCATGCCAACCAACGATCACCCATCCACGAGTTCTATCCTATACATTAGGGACAATTAGGGACCTGCATGTCTTTTGGAATGTGTGAGGAAACCAGAGCATCCATAGCAACTGTAATCAGGGTCGAACCAGGGTCTCTGGGGCTGTAAGGCAGCAACTCTACCGCTGTGTCCCTTCTTTAGAGAGGTGTTAATCATAAGTAACCACAAGTAAACTCAGCGACAGGTGATATTATCCTTATTCCTGTACATGTTGGAACAGTTGGCGGGTCATGATTCCATGTGACGCTCGGTTACCCTGGGACAATAGGAACTTCAGCAGTGCCAACATCAATGACTGTCAGAAACAAAGCCTTAGTAATTGCAGCAACAATTGGAGCTGGCAATGCAGACATCTAATCCTGTGGCACCTGTCTCCAAAATGTCGAACACCTACAATCTTTGTGCATTAATGATGTGAGTGGCTTTTCTTATTAATTAATTAGAGGTCACATGTGTATAGATCAATTAACCAAAAATAATTAACTGAACTATACACGTATGACCTCTATTTAATTAATAAAATAAGTTGATTTTTTTTTAGTGACCATCTGTATTTCTATGAAGTCCTGTTCTGGTCTAGCTGAAAGCAGTGCTTCCTATGATCTAGATCTACAGGACAGCTATACTTTGCTTGCTAATCCTTCAGCCTCCTTCTCTTTTTAGTGGACTGTTCAAAGTTTTAAAAGTAGGTATCTCCTAGGTGTATTGCCGTGTTTAATGATGTTTGATGTTTGTTGATTGCTGTTGGATTTGTTTTGTAGACTAGTAAAGTTATTTGTCATTGTAGTGTTTGTGGTATTGTTACTGTGTAATGTAGGAATGTCAGAGGGGATAAAGAACTATGCATCTGTCATTCAGACTAAGACTATTTCAGAACCTAATGAAACTGTAAGGCACTTGCTGAAGCTGTAAAAAAAAAAACAGCTGGGGAGAAATGATCACTGAAATAACTTTTCAATGCTGCAAAATTGCCAAAATGGAACATGTCATAGAAGAACAAAATTAGGGATTGTAAAATCCAATGGAAATCTTTCCACTTTGCCGAGAGGTTCCAGTTGTCTCAACTCACCTCAACATCATAGGTTACATATAAGGAGCTTTTGACGGCACTGGGCCTGTATTCGCTGGAGTTTTGAAGAATGGGGGGGGGGGGACCACATTGAAAAGTACAGAATAGTGAAAGGGCTTTGATAGAGTGGATGTGGAATGGATGTTTCCCCTAGTGGAGGAGTCTAGGAGTAGAGGTCACAGCCTCAGAATTAAAGGATGTTCTTTTAGGAAGGAGATGAGGAGGAATTTCTTTAGTCAGAGGGTGGTGAATCTATTTCCCACAGAGGGCTGTGGAGGCAAAGTCAGTGGATATATTTAAGGCAGTGATAGATAGAGTCTTGATTAGTACGGGTGTCAGAGGTTACAGGGAGAAGGCAGGAGAATGGGGTTAGGAGGGAGAGATGGATCAGCCATGATTGATGGCGGGGACACTTGATGGGCCTATCACTTATGATCTTTAGATCAACATTTGTTTTGATTGATTGATTGAAAGATACAGCATGGAAACGGGCCCTTCAGTCCAATGTCGACCATCCGTTACCAGCTCACACTAATTCTAAGTTATCCCACTTTCCCATCCACTCCCTACACACCAGGGACAATTTACAGAGGCCAATTAACCTACAAATCTGCTTGTCTTTGGGAATGTGGGAGGAAACCGGAGCACCTGGAGGAAACGCATGGGGTCATATGGAGAACGTGTAAACTACACACACAGAGAATGCCTGAGGTCAGGATTGAACCCAGATCTCTGGCACTGTGAGGCAGCGGCTATACTAGCTGTGCCACTATGCTGTTCTCAACATCTCTTCTGTGCCATTTCTCCATTCTAGAATATAGTTCTCAGCATTATAATGTAACAGCTCCAGAGACAAAGTTCAATAGAAGTTCCAACTCTTCTACTAATGTTAAACTTTTAAACAACTTTTTCAGCTGCACAGAGATGGATCACATCACCATTATCAAAATATTCATTCTTTATTCTATGCATACTCACTTGAATAGAGTGTAAGTTTAGGTTTATTATAGTCACATGTACTGAGGTACAGAGAAAAGTTTTGTCCGATCAAATCAGACACTATATACAAATACAATCAAGCCAAACTCAAGTACAATAGATCAGGAAAGGCACAGAGTGCAGAATATAGTTCTGTGCATTAAAATGCAACAGTTCCAGAGACAATGTTCAATAGATGTTCCACATCTTCTATTAATGCTGCTTTAAAATTAGTCAGTGGGAGATGCACAACAATGAAACCAGCTGCCTGTGACAGCTCCTTCCTGGAAGAGAATGCATTTAGGTATTATAGGCCATTGCTTCTGCCAACTTTCCAAGCAGCCGATTGACAAACAACACTCTAGACAAGCAATAGGTAAGTTCAAAAGGTGACACGTCGTGCATTTAAACATGTGTCTTTGTGGTTGGGAGAGAGAAAAATTCAATATCCTGCAGATGTTCTGCTTTCAGAGTTCAAACTCCGTTCAGAAAGCAAGCACACAATCCATTTGTGCAGAGAATGTACATTGCTCAATGCACTGAGCGTTTTTGTTCAACGTAAGGCCCCCAAAGCCGCTTTCAGTGGTTCAGGTGGATGTTAGATTCCATGTCATTGTTTGAAGAGAGAAAGGAATTCAATCCCTTCTCTTTCCAGCATTGCTTCCTCAAATAACACCACCACAAATAGATTCACTTGTCTTCCATGTCTTTGCTATGTATGCTATCTTGCTGCGTTCGCCATATTAACAACAATCAACTCAGCTCAAAGTAAATATATTAAACATATAAAATCATAGCCTTTTAAGAGATTTCAGAGAGATGTGATAAGCTGTTATTTGAATGTAAAATTTTCAGGCTGCTACGCGGATGATGAACTGCCCTACGGATCAACCGATGATAATTTAAAAGTTTAATTTTGACTGTTCTTGAATAAATAATTTGAAATTTGAAATTCATTCCTGATTTTTGTTTCTATTAATCTAACACTTCAGTGAGTTTCATTGATGTGGCTGAGATATTACTGCTGCTATTGATCATAGCGACAGACAGTGATGCTCAAACTGATAGATCCAGGGGCAGCGTGTGCGTGATTGCTTTTAAAATGATCCAAAAATAATACATCTTTTGTAATTACTTCAATTAGATTACTTTGTTGTAAAAGTAATTTAATTCCCAGTGTCATGCAATTATTAATAATCCTTCATTATCAGCCTGAAATCCATGGATACTTAATTTCAAATGAACAGGGTTGACCTCAGCACTGCCGCTCCTGTTTTAATGTTTACTACAGGTGCAATATAAAGAGATGCTGTAACTTTAGAATGGTACATGTGTGAATCCTAACTTAAGATGCACCGCTGATAATATTAATAGAACATCAGAGTGATTTATCTCATCTGGAAATTTAAAAATGGATGCAAAGACGCGGAGGAATGAGTTTCAAATACAGAAAAGGCCAAGTGCTGCAATACTAGATGATACGAACGGAGAACTGGCATTTAGTGTTGCTGACTGCGGAGAAAGAAAGCCAGGACAACTCAAAATGTCAGGTGCACAAAGTAATGCATCTGTGCTTGGTAGGAGGCTAACATAGATGGTCCACTTGACAATTGCATATCAACTGCAGCAAAAAAAAAAGCAGCAAAAGGAATGGGTATTTAAAATGAGACACAACTTCCAGCAGAACAGAAAGCACTTAAAGCCAACCCTTTGGTCGGATGAGTCATCAGCCTGTAAATATACAGTATGATTTACAAGGCTTACAACTTGATACGTTTGTGACATAGGATATTTCAGTCATCCAGGCACACTTTTAATACTACTTGTTTGTCCAGTTAGAAGGGTGATGGGTGACAAGTAGGTGGGCTGCATCCAGTTGTGAAAAATATCGTCCATCTTGAAGAAGCAGATAATGTACTTATTAAATTGGCTGTCAGGCAGACATTAATTCAGACTTACATTCTAAGACTGTCTGTCATTTTAACAGTAATAGCCACTAAATTCTAGGAATTGACTCTGAATTCAAGCTGGCAGCATGTGCATTGTAATAAATGTATCTACTAATTGCTGTAGTGTCTGAATGAGCAAACTGATTAATTAGGCATTTGTCACCTATTTCAGTATAGAACTCTGACTTTGGACACTATGTGAATGCTTTGTGTTAAGATACTGTGAGATGCTGCATTTTTGGAAGTCAAACTAGGGCAGGACCTTTGGCAGGGGTATGGGGAGTGTTATGGAGCAGAGGCATCTAAGAATATAAGTACAAGGCTTCCTGAAAACAGTGTCACCAGTAGACAGGATGGTGGAGAAGGCTTTTGGCACCGGCCTTCAGGGAATTGAGTATAGCACTCGGGGTGTTATGTTACAGTTGTACAAGATGCTAATGTGGCCACACTTGGAGTAGAGTGTTCATGTGTCGTTCACCTGCTACAGGAAAAATGCCATAAAGCTGAAAAGAGTGCAGAGAAGATTTGAGGATGTTGCCAGAACTTATGGGCCTGAGTTATAGGGACAAATTGGACAAGCTAGGACTTAATTCCTTTAAATCCCCTACAATGACAACCCTATTAGTCTTGCAGCTGCTTGCAAAATTCCCAGCAAATTTGGTCCACTAAATCCCATTGACTACTTGGGGCTTCTAGTACAATCCCAACAAAGCAATCACCCCTTTTTCACCCCGAAACGTTGCCTATTTCCTTCGCTCCATAGATGCTGCTGCACCCGCTGAGTTTCTCCAGCTTTTTTGTGTACCTTTGATTCTCCAGCATCTGCAGTTCCTTCTTAAACCCCTTTTTCATTTCTCTGTTCCACCCATCTGTATGATCTTTCAGAAATTACATCTGAGACCACTGACGCACTGTTCTCCTTAATCAATAAAGTAACTCCCTTGTTTCTTTTACCTCCACCTCTAAATTATCGGTAGCACCTGCCCCCGGAATATCAATCTTTTGAACCTGTTCTTCCCTTGGTCAGATTTTGATAATGGCTATTATGCCCCAGTTGTATCTATGCCCTGTGATCATCACCTTACTGGACAGACATCAAGCATTGAAGTAAAATCAAATGAATCCATCATTCCCCCCTCCCCATCATGCTCCTGCCTATCCTGTCCACTAAATTTGCTGTCATTACTTTCTGTACTGATCTCCAGCATCAATATTGAATTATATCCCACCCCCATGTGAATCAAATTTAAACCCTGCTGAGTAGCACAAGCAAACCTGTCCGCCACGATTTGTTTCCCCTTCAGTTCGGGTGCAAACCGGCAGGGTTGTGTACAGGTCAATTTTACCCCAGAAGTGATCCCTATGGTCTAAACATCTGATTCCCTGCCCACTGCACTATCTCCTGAGCCACGCATTCACCTGTCCCATCTTCCTATTCTTATCCCCACTAGCATGTGGCACCATGAGGAATCTGGAGAACACTACACTTGGGGTCCTGCTTTTAACGTTTTGCTTAACTCCCCGTATTCACTCTGCAGGGACTCAATCCCTTTTGCTGCCTATGTTATTTGTGCCAATGTGCACACCTGACTTCTGGCTGCTCACCCTCCCCTTGGACAATATTGCACGACATCTTGGACCCTGGCACCAGGAAGCAACACACCCTCTAGCAGTCTCATTGTTTGGCTTACTTTAGAGATACAGCATGTAAACAGGCCCTCTGGTCCACCGAGTCCGTGCCGACCATCGATCACCCCATACACTAACATTATCCTACACACTCGGGACAATTTCTACCGAAGCCAAATTAACTTACAAACCTGTATGACTTTGAAGGTTGGGAGGAAACCGGAGTGCCCAGGGAAATGCACATGGTCACAGGGAGAATGTACAAACTCAACACAGACAGCACCTGTAGTCAGGATTGAACCGGGGTCTCTGGCGCTGTAAGGCAGCAACTTTACTGGTGTTCCACCATGTAGAATCTCCTGTCTGTCCCCCTTACCATCACTATAGGCCAGTCTAACCTCACCCTACACCACAGTTCCTCAGAGCCACACCTACTGCCACAGACCGGACCACTGCTGGACTCCTTTCAATGTTCTTCCTCCCTCCATAGCTTCCAAAAGGGATAATTGTTTGGGAGAGGAATGGCCATTGGGGATTCCTGCACTCTCTGTCTATTCCCTTTCCTGGTGGTCACCCATCCACTTTCTGCCTGATCCTTAGCTGTGACCACCTCACTGTAGCTTCTATCCCTTCTGCTCTCATTGTGCCAGACGATCACAAGGTTGTCTAGCTGCAGCTACTGTTCCCCCATATGGTCAGTCAGGAGCTGCATCTGGACATTTCCCACCAGGTGTCATCCTTGGGGACACTGGTCAGCACGGATTAATTGGGCCAAATGGCCTGTTTCCATGTTCTATGACTCTCTGCCTCTATACCCTTTGTAAAAGTGATCGGATTGCATTAATAAAGTTCTATTGCATGGGTTGGGGAAAGGGGCTCGGAGAAATAAATAAAATACATGAACGTTATGTAATCAAACAGAAAAAGATAAATGTTAAATACAGAGTCTGAAGAAGGGTTCTAACCTGAAACATCCCCCATCCTTTTTCTCCAGAGATGCTGCCTGACCCGCTGAGTTACTCCAGCACTTTGTGTCTATCTTCGGTACAAACCAGCACCTGCAGTGGTGAAATCATATTGATTAAAGTCCTGTTTATAAAAAACAGCTCCATTGGAAGTATGGTAGGTGGACAAATATAATATTGGGTGTGAAGCAGCCTGTTCAACAACAGGAGAGATGTTATGAGTGGTAACAAGGCAGCCCTACCGGTAAGTGCAAGTTTTCTTTCAATGACACAATTATTCAAATTGAATATAGTAATAATTTTCTTAACATTTCACCTCATATCGTCCTGATGTTCTGACAGCCCATACACAATGGGTGCTTTGACTGATCCAGGCTCTGTGTGCTTTAGTACCAGCTCAAAGCTAGGTAGCTAATTCCATTATTATATTTCAATACCAATGCATGCTTTTCGCAGTGCTTCCATAAACGGCTTTTTACCATTTTTAGGCGGAAAATAAGCTTTTCTATTGTTGCTGCTTTAGAACTTGGGGATCCTGTTGGTTTTTCTCATTACCCTGAAGTGTGCAGGAAAATCTAACTTGTTGAATGGCCGCCTTATGTACTGCAACTGCATTAACGCTGCAAAGGATGTGTGTACATCTGTCAATATATTTGGAGCCACATTTGTCACTCTGATTAACCATACCTGAGTGTGCTTTGAGGATCTGCATTTACTATTTGCTTTACTGGGAAGACAGTGACATAGCTAAGCTAGTTGGTTCCAGACAGATGTGCAGGATTCTGCAGATGGGATAACCCTACCTTGGCTGCAAAGGTGATCATTACATTCAGCTCCGATAATACTGGATTCTGCAGGACACTGCAGGGAAGAACTGTGACTATCCATGGAGGTATAGAGTGACAAGATAACAAGTCTGACTTCCACAGCCTACTTCCTAAGGACACCTGAGAAATGTGAGCAAACCATTTGCTCCTATTTTAATTCTGAGCAGCACTGCGATTGCTGTGATTTATCTGGTGTCTGTACCTGCCTGTGCCTGAAGAGGGTGCAACGATATAAATTACATGCAAATGAATATGAGATTTCCACTAATAGGTACATTGTCCCTTCAGAAAACTTGGCTTCATTGCTTGTTTTGCTGGCATTTCGGTTCTAGTTGTGTTAAAGGGACAGCTTTTTGAACTCATATAAAGGTGACAATACAGTCTTTGCACTTTTTGAAAGACCACAGAGCAGTCTTTCCATTGAGCCAATCAAGGAAGGCAGTACCAACATTCCTCATCAACACCAAACTGAACGAGCTTAGTTTAGCTGCAGATCCCCAGTAGAAACAATCATTGAACAATTTGGAATACCTTTACACCTTGCAAACTTTGGAGAAGAGAAGAATGATAAGGCAGAAGCCACGTTAGGCATTCAAGGTTACACAAAAAAGCTGGAGAAACTCAGCGGGTGCAGCAGCATCTATGGAGCGAAGGAAATAGGCAACGTTTCGGGCCGAAACCCTTCTTCAGATGCTGGAGAAACCTTCGATTCTCCAGCATCTGCAGTTCCTTCTTAAACACTTAGGCATTCAAGCATTGACTGCACAGGGATGTGTCCTCAGATCCTCAGAAATTTAGTCAGAAGATATTGTGGAATATTTTTTTGTCAATCGCAGGGTTGCAGGCATGACTTGCAAGATCAACATTTATGCTCGCCCAGGTGGGTGTCACATTCCAGAAGTGCTTATGTCCTTGCAGTGAAAGTACTCTTGTGGTGTGTTAGGTAGGGATTTCCAGGAATATGATGCCTTGAAGGGGGAAACTTGTAACTTGGTGGGAATTTTGGTGGTAGTGGCATCCCTACTTAAATGTTGCCTTTGTCCTTCAGAGCACTGGGGGTAATACCGAAACGTCTTGGTGAGTTGGTGCAGTGTATTTTGCGATAATACACATAGCCAGGGTGAGTCTGTGATTTAAAATGGTATTCACAGTAGCTGATGGGATGCCAATCAGGCCAACTGCTTGTCTTGGATGGTGTCCAGTTCATTGAAAATATTGGAGTTGCACTCATTAGTGGAAGAAGAGAATATTCCATCACATTTCTGACATTTCTCGTAAATGATTACAAGGGATTTGGCAAGTCAGAGGTGAGTCATTTGCCATGGAATCCCTGGCCCTGACCTGTTCCTTTTGTCAGTATATTTATGTGGCTGGTCCTGTTAAAGGGTCCTGACCCAAAAGGTGACCTATCAATGCCATCCAGAGATGCTGACTGACCCATTGAGTTACTCCATCACTTTGTGTTCAATGCAATATTCCAGCATCTGCAGTCCCGTGTGCCTCCAGTTAACCTCTTAGTCAATAGTGGCTGCTAGGATGTTGATGGAAGTGTCTCTCTCGTTGGAATAAACCATGACTTGTTCTGCTACTTGCCTCTGAACAGCCCAAGGCCGAATGTTGTTCAGGTGCAAAAACAGATTTACTTTTCTGAGAAACTGTAAATGCAGCTGAACTGTATCAATAAAATTGTGAACTTCAACTTTACAATAAAAATACATCAGAAGATGCTTGATCCATAAAACCGTGCTTAGGAACTCCATTGTCCTCAGGCTCAGATAACTGTCCTCTTTATATTAAATATCTTTCGAGTAGGATAGAGTTGATAGATTCCCTCTTTTCAATTTTCAATTTTAGTAATTCTCTTAGGTACCGCACTCATCCAAATCTGTTTTGATATCAAGGACTAAAGATGGCGCCTACCTGCGGCGTCATTTTGCCAGCAGCCAAACAGGCTTCATTGTGTCCGGAAACGTGGCTGACGGGCAGGACTTCAGGTCAGACTGAAGCGCAGGGGACTTCGGCCCCCTCTTCCTACCATCCTTCTGGCCAATGTACAGTCCCTTGAAAATAAAGTGGAGGACTTAAGAGCAAGGCTGTTTTATCAAAGGGAGCTGAGGGAAGCTCTGTGTTCTGTTTCACAGAGACATGGCTCACCCCCAGCTCCCCAGACTCAGCAGGTCCAGCCTCATGGTTTCTCCATCCATCGCATGGACCGTACACTGGAATGTGGGAAAGGGAGAGGAGGGGACGTCTGACTCATGGCCAACTGCGTGGTGCTCAGACGTGGCAGTTGTGTCCAACTCCTGCTCTCCACACCTGGAACACCTGGCGGTGAAGTGCCGTCCCTTCTACCTACCAAGGGAATTCACCTCCATCATCCTGACCGCGGTCTACATCCCTCCCCAGGCTGATGCCCATCTGGCACTGGAGGAGCTGCACGCCGTGGTCAATCAGCACCAGACGGCTTACCCCGAGGCATTTGCCACCATAGCCGGGGATTTAAACAAAGCCAACCTTAAGAAATCGCTCCCTAACTTCCACCAACATGTCTCCTGCAGCACCAGAGGACCAAACACCCTCGACCACTGCTACACCACCATTAGGGATGTCTATCGTTTTATCCCTCGCCCTCACTTTGGTAAATCCGACCATACCGCGGTGCTGCTTCTTCCTGCCTACAGGCAGCAATTAAAGAGCGCACCCCCAGAGGTGAGGATTGTTCAGAGCTGGTCGGGGTGGGGGGGGGGCTGAGGAACTGTTTGGAGTTTGTAGACTGGGCAATGTTCAGGGACTCGGCAACGGACCTGAACGAATATGCCACAGTCGTTAGACTTCATAAAGAAATGTGTGCAGGACTGCATCCCAACAAATACCGGTGCCTAAGAAGATCAAGGTGACGTGCCTCAATGACTATTGGCCTGTGGCAGTAACGTCTGTGTTGAAGTGCTTTGAGAGGCTGATCATGGCGCAAATCAACTCATACCTCGACAAAACCTGGACCCACTGCAGTTCGCTTACCACCACAACAGATCAACGGTGGATGCGATCTCGCTGGCTCTCCACTCCGCTCTGGACTACTTGGACAACAAAAACTCATGTCAGGCTGTTATTCATTGACTACAGCTCGGCATTTAATACAATCATCCCCTCCAAGCTGGTTACCAAGCTCTCAGAACTGGGTCTCTGCGCATCCCTCTGTAATTGGATCCTCGACTTCCTCATTCTGTTCGCATTGGTGGAAATGTGCTAGCCTCGATAACAATCAGCACGGGAGCACCTCGAGGCTGCGTGCTCAGCCCTCTGCTTTACTCACTCTATACTCATGACTGCGTAGCCGGTCATAGGGCAAACTCCATCATCAAGTTTGCCGACGACACCACTTTTGTGGGACGTATCACTGATGGAGACGAGTCAGAGTATAGAAAGAGATCGAGCAACTGTCCATATGGTGCCAGCACAATAACCTGGCTCTCAACACCAGCAAAACCAAGGAACTGATTGTAGACTTTGGAAGGGGTAGGATGGGGACCCACAGTCCCGTTTATATCAATGGGTCGATGATGGAAAGGGTCAAGAGCTTCAAATTCCTGGGCATGCATATTTCCGAAGATCTCTCCTGGTCCCAGAATACTGATGCAATTATAAAAAAAGCACATCAGCGCCTCTACTTCCTGAGAAGATTATGGAGAGTCGGTATGTCGAGGAGGACTCTCTCGAACCTCTACAGGTGCACAGTAGTGAGCATGCTGACCGGTTGCATCGTGGCTTGGTTCGGCAACTTGTGCGCCCAGGAGCGGAAAAGACTACAAAAAGTTGTAAACACTGCCCAGTCCTTCATCGGCTCTGACCTCCCTACCATCGAGGGGATCTACCACAGTCGCTGCCTCAAAGAGGCTGGCAGCATCATCAAGGACCCACACTATCCTGGCCACACACTTACCTCTCTCCGCTGCCTTCAGGTAGAAGGTACAGGAGCCTGAAATCTGCAACAACCAGGTTCAGGAATAGCTACTTCCCCACAGCCATCAGACTATTAAACTCAACTCAAACAAAATCTGAATTAGCCTACTGCACTTTATATGCTTATTTATGTGTGTGTATATATATATTCAATGGTATATGGACACACTGATCTGTTCTGTATTATTTATGCCTGCAATATTCTGTTGTGCTGAAGCAAAGCAAGAATTTCATTGTCCTATCTGGGACACATGACAATAAACTCTCTTGAATCTTGACTACAACTTCAAGAGTCAAGATTGTTTTATTGTCATGTCCCAGAAAGAACAATGAAATTCTTACTTGCTGCAGCACAACAGAATATGTAAACAAAGTACACTGTAAACAATATAATAAACGAGGAAAAAAAAAATCAGTGTGTATACACACACTCACAAATACACATTTATATATATATATATACATACACACACACACACACACAAAGCAAACAATAATGGTGCAATAATAACAATAATAATCTATTGTAGTTCAAAGCTTATTCGAGGTTGTGGTGTTTAATAGCCTGATGGCTGTAGGGAAGAAGCTGTTCCTGAACCTGACCGTTACAGTTTTCAGGCTCCTGTACCTTCTTTCTGATGGCAGGATGAAACTTCTAAGTCATCTCCAGAATTGAGTTTATTGTGTCCACATGAAGCAGATAATTGGAACATTCTCCGTGATCCTGATGGCCGAGAAACTGGGTATTTTGTAGGTGTCCCTGAGCTAGGTCCTATGAACCTTGCGATTACATGTATGCTTGATAATGATACCAACTTAAACCACCTCTCCAAGTTCTGTAAATAGGACTGATTAGCATTGAAGTGGGTTTTTAAAAATCCTTTGTCGATGAATTGACACCTGTCAGATTACAATTAAGAGGACTACTTGTTGAACTAACTGGTTGTCATTAGCTGGCTCAGACTACCTGCACATCGTGGAAACATAAACCTTTACCACTGGATGCAGAATGTATAGAGCGATGATGCAAATATCTCGAGTCCAGCTGTGAAAGGTTGCAACAACATAAAATCCAGCTGTCCTCATTTTTTTGAGAAATGAATGAACCTGCAGTATTTTCAAATGTAGCTCACTAACGCCCTGATTAAATGCACCAAAAGTCATTCTTGCTGTCCCGAATTATCAGGGTCACTCGGAACTGATACATGCTGTCAATTTCAGAGCCAGAGGGAGAGCAGGATCTCTTCAAATCAGATCTCAAAACTTAAATCAGGCATTACTTTCCTCCTGCTTAGTGTATGCATTGAGGCAATTAAAGCAAAATTAATGCACACTATCACAGCGAAGTGGGCACATTCCAGTTTTGGACATCACCTGCAGTTTTTTTTTGTCAAACCTTTCCTTTTGACAAAATGAACATGGAGATAAACGTGACCAGATCCAAACTCATCAATGTTAACATGCCATATTCTGCACACAGACAGTTTTCAGTGATATAAATGGTTACTTATAGCACAGATGTGAACTAATGTCTTAAGTGAAGCAATTGGATCCATTCCTTGATAGTTTCTTCAAATATTTTTTGCTCCACTGGCAGTCACATTACTCCAGGCAGTATATTTGCTAAATGAAAATTTAGCACAACTGCTCCATTGGCAGCAGTCTTCAAGGGTATTCAAGGGTGGTATGGGGAACTGTTGAAAAACGGGGGAACAGGGTGAGTAGGGAGAATCAATTCAGTAGTAACTGGTATGGGGGAAAGGTGTTTGCAAGACAGCAAGTAAATGACGAGCTGTGAAAGCGATTGGGTATGTGGATTGGGGAAAGACAAGTAGTTCCTAGTCATGCCTACTATGTTGTGTTGTGTTGAAGCAAAGCAAGAATTTCATTGTCCTATCTGGGACACATGACAATAAACTCTCTTGAATCTTGAAGTAGTTGAAATATGAATCAGATAAATCCCATCATAATATTCTGTTGTCATATTTGTTAGAACTCTGAGCAATATGGAAATATTTAAACTTTTCCCATTATCCAGAAAACCCATAATCTCAATTTGATTTTGTCTTTTAAAAGTTACTTTCAAAAATAAATCCAAAGTTACAAGATGATAAACCTTCTTTACTGCACATTGTTGCTAATAAAATGAGATTTGGTTATTGCGGTATTGTGGTAGACAGAGTGGTCGGTGTGGGCAAATTGGGCCATAGGGCCTGTTTCCACACTGTATGACTATGTTAGCTAAGTAATCAAACCAGTTGCTGCTTTAATACTAAAAGAAAACAAGTAAAGTAATTGTTACTCATACATTTTAATCAAGCTAAGGTACACAAAAAAGCTGGAGAAACTCAGCGGGTGCAGCAGCATCTATGGAGCGAAGGAAAAAGGCAACTTTTCGGGCCAAAACCCTTCTTCTGACTGATCGGGGGGGGGGGGGGGGGGGGGGGGGGGAGAGGAAAGGAAAAGGGGGAGTAGCAAGGAGGCGGGGGGATGGGAGGAGATAGACGGCAGGAGGGCTGAGGAAGGGGAGGAGACAGCAAGGACTAACAAAATTGGGAGAATTTTAATCAAGCTACACTGGTTTTGGCAAACTACCCAAAAATCCTTCCCCATAATAATTAATAGCACAGTGCTGTTGGTAAATATTGTTTTAAGCTGTTTTTGTCCATTCAGCTCTATGGCACATAAGCTCCAATAATACATTTCTGTACATTATAATCAATTGTATTTAATCTTTGAAAACTTTTTAAGCAATCACATGGATGTATTATGTATGCCTTTATTGCCATGTGGAAACGTACGGTGAAGTAGAGATACAATGAAAATATTGCATTTAGCAACATCACAGGCTAATAGACTCAGACAACACACAAAAACAGCGATTAAACATAAATTATCCCAGGCAACATAAAGAAAAAGACTGCAAAACAACAAGACATGAATGCAAAAACTTGGTTGTGCAAGAGATGGTCTGTACTCTTCCATTGCTGAGGTGGGACTGAGCTTGTGCAGGTCAGTTCAAGAAGCTGATGGTAGCAGGATGCTGCTGAACTTGGTGGAGTGGGACTTTGGGCTTCCGTATCTCCCATCTGATAGCAGCAGCAAGAAGATGGCACAGCCTGGATGGTGCGGATCCTTGATAATATACATTACCTTCTTGAGGCATTGCCCCATGTAGATGCTTTCAATGGTGGGGAGGGCAGTGCCATGATAGACTGGACTGAGTCCACCTCTTGCGTTCCTGTGCATTGCAATTATGTACCAAGCAATTATCCCGATACGTTGGCTAATTTAAAGTGTAGGGCAGGTTTTCTTTTCATATTACATTCTTTAGCTCGATGACTGTAGCTCCAGAATGTTTGAAGATTTATCATGAGGCAGAGTTGTCTACACTGATCTCATATTAGAGAATGGAACATAAAGTAATCCAAGTCACCATTCAGTTGATAACCACTGCATACTTCAACAAAGACAACAGTAGCTTTACCTTACCATTGCTAATGTGGGTGGAAGATTGCAACCTTCACGTGGTCCTCCCTGTTTCGACTAATGCAATCAACTCGACGTGCACAAACGGAAGATCAAGTAGAACAAGTTGTTCAACAACTTTAGCCTGTGCACGCCACATGAAAGAAGACCATTGCTAATAAAAATGTTAAAAATATATCACTAATTGCTAATTACCAAATATAGGTGTAAGAAACCATCAACCGAATAGTGTGAAGGTACACAAAAATGCTGGAGAAACTCAGCGGGTGCAGCAGCATCTATGGAGCGAAGGAAATAGGTGAAGTTTCAGGCCGAAACCCTTCTTCAGACTGATGGGGGGTGGGGGGGGAGGAGGAATGAAAAAGGGAGGAGGAGGAGCCCGAGGGCGGGGGGATGGGTGGACAGCTCTCGAGGGTTAAGGAAGGGGAGGAGACAGCAAGGGCTAGCAAAATTGGGAGAATTCAATGTTCATGCCATCCGGACGCAAGCAACCCAGGCGGAATATGAGGTGCTGTTCCTCCAATTTCCGGTGTTGCTCACTCTGGTAATGGAGGAGACCCAGGACAGAGAGGTCGGATTGGGAATGGGAGGGGGAGTTGAAGTGCTGAGCCACCGGGAGTTCAGGTAGGTTATTGCGGACTGAGCGGAGGTGTTCGGCGAAACGATCGCCCAACCTCCGCTTAGTCTCACCGATGTAAATCAGCTGACACCTAGAGCAGCGGATGCAGTAGATGAGGTTGGAGGAGATACAGGTGAACCTTTGTTGCACCTGGAATGACTGCTTGGGTCCTTGAATGGAGTCGAGGGGGGAGGTGAAGGGACAGGTGTTGCATTTCTTGCGGTTGCAACGGAAAGTGCCCGGGGAGGGGGTGGTACGGGAGGGAAGGGAAGAATTGACAAAGGAGTTGCGGAGGGAGTGGTCTTTGCGGAAGGCAGACATGGGGGGAGATGGGAAGATGTGACGAGTGGTGGGGTCACGTTGGAGGTGGCGGAAATGGCGGAGGATTATTTGTTGTATTTGCCGGCTGGTGGGGTGAAAGGTGAGGACTAGGGGGACTCTGCCCTTGTTGCGAGTACAGGGATGGGGCGAGAGAGCAGTGTTGCGGGGTATGGAAGAGACCCTGGTGCGAGCCTCATCTATGGTGGAGGAGTGTGAATTTGATTGAGAATTTTAGAATGAAATAAACTTGTCTAGTCCAAGTATAAAAGACAAAGTGAAAAAAAAGCAATTCTCATCCCGAGCATAATAGATTTCTAAGCTAAGAGCTTCTACTTGTCGAATTAAAGTGAATTCCAATTAAATTAACTGCTCTGTTAAGCAAATCTTAATTCCCTTGTAAGTTTCTATTTAGATACTCAGAAATATTGTGTTTGTTTTCTTAACCTTTTTACTTAGATTACATCCTAATCTTGCCTTTGTAATTATTTTACTGTCACATGTCCTGTTTTGTTGCGGTACCTAAAATTGTGACAAAATATAAAAATAAGGGATTTCCTTATTGTTAAATACTATATTATAGACTGATTACAGAAATACAGAAAATCCATATTGTCATTCTGAGATATACATTAGTGATTTCAGCATCAGTATTATTGCTAGAATAAGTTGCACTACATAGGGTGTGCAAGATATATTACTGAACACTAGACACTTACAATTGTTTTTTATATTTAAAAATGCAATGCTTTTATCATTTAATGTCATTTAGAATATTAAATAAGGTTATTACCTGCAAACCACAGTATAAATTAATGGATGGATAGGCCAAATCAAGTGCTTGCTTAGTGAGACAGGAGGCAATAGGTTGTATTTCTAAATGCAAAGACTCCAGAAACTGTGCTGCATTAATGTTTTAGAAAGGCATTCTGAGAACAAATCTTAAACCAGTTCTGTTTACTAAAACTCAGTACATTAACGTGATTAAAAGCACGTTCAATAATCAGTTGTATCCCAGCTTTCTTTTTAAAGAATAATGCACTAGAGTGCTTATTATAACAACAATAATCACTGTTTATTCCAATATGGCTGAGCACTATCTTATTAAAGTAAGTCACTATAATACATGGCCTACATTTTATGTGTAAAGTATGTAGCATGACAGAATATTCAATTAAAACAACCCTTAAAATCTGGAATTTAAGGTAGTCTCTGTGTAGAACATATTATATATACTTTGGGATCTATTCAAGGACATTTTGTCTGTCATGTTGATGAAATTATTTAATTTCTGTACAATATACAATGTTTTTGGACATTAAAGAAATAGAATGTTGAATTTAAAATAAATTTACTTCAACATAAACAAACAAAAGGCTAATGGATAGTATGCAATCACTGAAAATCATTTCTGAACAGCTTGCACTGAGTTGCTTCTTGCAATACTGTTATCACATGTCTGATCATCCATTTCATCATCTTTTCAATTGAAACATAGCAGTGGTAAGTAACAGAATGACAAATGCAAAAAACACACAGAAATATTCATATTATGGGTATTGGAAGAGGTAATGCACTGCCATATTTCATGATAAATTCACATTTGTTGCCTCCACTTTCAGCCACCACATTTTAGATGAAATAGAATTATTGCCTGCAAAAACCTTTGAACGTGCATAAATGTACAGCAATTAAATTCACTTCTTTATATCTGGAAACCTCCATTGCAATTAATAGAGTAAATCAACATTGACTTTGCTCAGAAGTAAGCATGCGTTGTATTCAAAATATAATTAACAATCGATTCTACCATGTGTACCAATGTTTTGAGCACAATTCAGCAAAGGCTGGTGAAGTTGTTTCCATTGAACTGAGGATATTGTTTTGATTGAGCTGAATAGCTGGCTGTCAGCAGAAGCCAAGTCCAACTCCTTTAGGTCGCCATAAAGCTTTAATGGGTTCAGCAACCCCGTTGCCATTTGGTCCAAGCCCTGTGCCAGGAATCCACCCCATGGTTTGCATCATCCGGCTGCCGATGTTGGTTTCTGGGATAGGATGGGCATCTTCACCTACAAATGCTATAATTAAGACATACAGAGATTTCATTAGCATGGGCTCATTGAAAAGAGCAGGATAATCTGAATTAAATTCGAAGGCCTATAGTTCACTTAATTTACCTCAATAAATATCTGCCTTATCACATCTCGTTGCAACTAAATCTCGTTGCAACTAAATCTCGTTGCACTGATGTGCAATGACAATAAAATATATTATTATTATTACATGATAACCTCTTGAATATCATTCATAGATTCAAAGAATGATGGTTATATTTCCCAATGTTGAATAAAGACAAGAACAGGACCCGTCTTCAATTACATTCATTGGGAATGGATGAATGCAGTGTTAATAATCATGCCACCAACTTCAAAAATTCAATTTATTTAATTGCCCTCTCCTTCCAAGGAAAAGAGCTACTATTTCAGCCAGAAGATGAAAGACTGGCACTTATAACGCACATTTCACAACCTCAGAAAATCCAAAATGATAGTCAGCCAATTAAATGCCTTTGAATTGCAGTTCCTGTTGTAATATAAGTATTAGGCACCAAGAAAATGGTGAGAAAATTGGTATTTATTACCACAGAGGAATCAAAGAGAGAAAAAAGTTAATTTAAATAACAGTGATAAGATAAAAGGAAGTATGCTTTGAAATTAACTAACATTTTGTCCTTTTACCTTTCCAAATTTGATATATGAATGTTTAAAAACTGTAAAATTGCTCATCCCTACAAATTCATCCCTAACCTTTGTGCTCTCCATCTGTTCCTCTCTAACTGTTGTGCTACAAGGCTGAGAAACTATATTCTGTACTCTTGGTATTTTTCTTTTTGCACTTGTACTTGTGATTTGACTGGATAGCAAGCCAAAGCTTTTCACTGTACCTCGGTACAGGCTACATTAATAAACCAAAACCCAAAAAAGATTTAGAAAGATCTGAGCAAGAATGTGTTTCACTCAGAGGGCAGTTAGAGTTTGGAGTATTCAGGCTAGATGGGTTGTAGAGGCAGGTACTCTCACCATATTTCTAAGTATCTTGATGATCACTTGAACCAGCAAGGCATAAAAAGTTAACGGATTTGTACAGATAGGTATTTGGTGATGGGCAGAGATGTGGTGGGACAATGGGCCTGTTTCTGTGCTGTATGATTCTACAAAGATTAGATTTTGTTTATCATTGATACAAAATAATAGATAAATAAATTCAAACAAGTAATTGTTATCCAGTGGAAAGGGAAAGTCACACACATGACAGAATAGGGAAGATTCAAACAAGAGGACATGACTTCAGAATTAAGGGACAGAAGTTTAGGGGTAATATGAGGGGGAACTTCTTTACGCAGAGAGTGGTAGCGGTGTGGAATGAGCTCCCAGTGGAAGTGGTGGAGGCAGGTTCATTGGTATCATTTAAAAATAAATTGGATAGGCATATGGATGAGAAGGGAATGGAGGGTTATGGTATGAGTGCAGGCAGGTGGGACTAAGGGGAAAAAAATTTGTTCGGCATGGACTTGTAGGGCCGAGATGGCCTGTTTCCATGCTGTAATTGTTATATGGTTATATGGTTATAAAATGGATGGGAGGACAGAATGTTCCTTCTGCTCCTCTTTTCAAACTTGATAGCATCTTCAATCCTGTTTTACTTCAAACAATTCCTCAGTTCTGTGGAAAGGTCATCATCCTGAAATTATAATTCTGTTTCTCTGTTTACTAATACTGCCAGACTTGCTGAGTATTTTCTATTTTATTTCAGGTCTCGCAGACTTTTGCTTTAAGAAAACTATCTCAGGTGCTTTTTTATGAATTTCTAAAACAAATTTACAAGCGATGCTGGCAATAAATCTTTATATATCAAATAGCCTTTGAACACTGCTGAATCTGTTGGATTTCTTTGAGGAAGCAAATAACAGGACAGTGAACATTGTTTACTTGGATTTTCATAAGGCCATTGATAAGGTGCCGCATGTGAGGCTGCGAAACAAGATAACAGCACATGGTATTAGGGGGAAGATACTGGCATGGACATAAGGTTGGCTGAATGGCAGAAGACAAAGAGTGGGAATAAAGCAGGCTTTTTTCTGGTTGGCTGCCAGTGACTAGTCATGTTCTGCAAGGATCAGTGCTGGGGCCTCCACTCTTCATGTTGATTATTAATGATTTAGATGATGGAATTGATGGCTTTGCGGCCACAATTGCAGATGATACGAAGATAGGTGGGAAGGCAGATAGTAAGGACTCTGAGATGGATCTGGATAAATTGGGAGACTGGGCAAGGAAGCGACAGGTGGAATGCAGCAAAGCAAAGTGTGCAGTCATGCACCTTGGCAGCAGGAATAAAGGTGTAGACTGTTTTCTAAATGGGGAGAGGATTCAGAAATCGGAGGTGCAAAGGAACTTGGGAGTTCTGGTGCAGGATTCCCAAAATGTTAACTTGCAGATTGAATTGGTAGTAGGAAGGCAAATGCAATGTTAGCAGTCATTTCAAGAGGACTAAAAGAAAAAACTGGGATATAATGCTGAGGCTTTATAAGGCACTGGTCAGAGAACATTTCGAATATTGTGAGCCGTTTTGGGCCCTGTATCTGAGGAAGGATGTACTGGCGTTGGAGAGGGTTCAGAGGAAGTTTACGAGAATGATCCCTAGATGAATGGGATGACATATGATGAGCGCTTGCTGGCTCTGGACCTGTACTTGCTGGTGTTTAGAAGGGTGAGGAGAGGGTGATTCATTAAAACTCATTGAATAGTGAAATGTCTGGATATAGTGGATGTGAATAAGATGTTTCCACTAGTGGGAGACTCTAGGATCAGAGGGAGCAGTCTCAGAATAAAAGAACGTACCTTTGGAAAGGAAACGGGGAAGAATTTCTTTAGCCGGAGGGCGACGCTTCTGTGGAATATATTGCCTCAGATGGCTGTGGAGGCCATGTCATTGGGGATTTTTAAAGCAGAGATTGACAGGCTCTTGATTAGTAAGGGCGTTGAAGATTACGGGGAGAAGGCAGGAGAATGAGGTTGAGAGGGAATGATAGTCAGCTATAATTGAATGGCGGAGCAGACGATGGGCCGAATGGCCTATTTCTGCTCCTATGACTTAGATAGATTTTCAATATTTTGACATTAAAATAAAAATAGTTTAAGAAATCTATTTGAAAAATAAAATTTCCAATATATCTGAATGGCTCAGTATTTGATTAAAATTAAATCTGCCCCATGCATAAACCAGTCTGGTTTAAAAAAAACAACCACTTAACTGTACTTTCAAGTCATACTTTATTTCTTTTTTTCTCTCTCCACCAGGCTAAACTGAATGGCAGATCATAGGTCTACAGCTGCCAGAAGCTAGACATCTGCTTAATCACTCTCTGATGTTATAACAGCTTAACGCACGGATGAAACACAGTTATTATGCAATATCCTATCAGATGGAAAATTATTCTAATGGTTTTGTTTTTATCACTGTCACAGTTACTACCACGAAAATCTGTTTCAGGTAAACTAGTATTGCTAATACTGGCTCTGTTACAATCAAAATGGCCAAAGCAATTCTTGCCAATGTTGCACAAAAATCTGCAATTATATGATGGAAAGATGCTCTGTCAAGGTTTTATATTAAATAAATACAAACTGGCCTTTAACCAAACTTCACATTTAGGACAACTAGATATATTGAAATGCAAGTCAAAGCCTTAGATATCAAGTATAAATGACACATTGTATTGATTTTTACTGAGCATTTCATCATGGATTTCCTCACAAGACAGAGGAGTAAATTCCCAGACAATCCATTTGAAACTAGAGGCGATTCAACAAGCACTCTGGTTTCAAAGCAGAAGTAGAAAATAAACGTCCATGTCAAGCCGTAAGTCCAGCAAGTTGCAAAGCAAATGACATTAGCTTAGTTTCTGAAGGGACAGCTTTATAAATATGGAATGGATGAAAATGAAATAATACATGCATATGTGTGAAGAGTCTACGATATATTCTGCTTGATGGGGAATTGGTTGAATGACTTTACATAAGTGATTTAAATATCAGTATTAATCAATCTTATGTCACTGAAGAATATTAAATGTCTTTGCAGATGAATCACATGTCTCTGCTATCACGATTTCCATCTCCATAACAGTCAGATTCCACGCCGCTAAAAACCACAGAGTGCTGAAATCTTCATTCACGCCTTTGCTAACTCTTGATTTAGCTATTCCAACACACCCCTGCCAGTCACCCTCATTCCACTTTCTTTGTTAAACTTGAGGCCATCCAGAACTGCTCCTCATTGACCTACATTGCACCGTTGCATATAAACATCATTTCTGCACCTGCTGAACGATGCTACGATTTTAAAATTCCCAACTTATGTTTTCAAATACCCCTTTTAATGTCTCTGCCATTCAGATAATTACAAATATTAAAGTTGATGTAAATAAAAAATAGAGGTAATTCAGTAAAGATTTAGTAATTGTGGATGATATTAAACTAAAGCAAAATGCTTAAATATAAATGTATTTCCCCTATTTTATTGAAACAACTGGAGACTCTGCACCTGCATCAGCTCTGATCTGGCAAAGAACCAGGGAGGCAATTACTCAGTAATCAGGAACATGTGTGGATCTGGTCTCATTCAACTGATTTAACACTTATGATGCAAGGAGGAATGGAGCTATGGGAGAAAGTGTGTTCGACAAGTGTACAGCCTTGTTTTGCATTTGACTAGAAATGCTGACTAATGAACTGTGACCCAAACAAAAGATGGGTGGAGATAACAGAAAAGCGAGATCGATTTCCGAAAATGGAGTACACTGGTCAGAGGTCAAAGTCCATGCTGTAAGCAATGTCACAGGAAAGACCATGATGGTGGTTTTACAACTTGAGCAACTACATTCTTGCTGAAAGTGCAAGACGTTGACAGTAACCATCCCTTAATAGATTCAACAATGTGATTCGAGAAAATTAGAGACACAGATCGGATATTTGGCTGAACAAGTAGTGGGGAAAGAAGATATTTAGTCATCCCCAGGGCAATTTTAGGGAAAGAACAGTCATCTGGATGGATACTCTTCAAACATCGGAACTGTTAAGAATGCCCTTTGAGATAAGGTAAAATGGAGTAATAAAAACTGATGAAGGAGTGTTTAAGAATAAGAAGATTGAAAGAGAAATGAAGTCTGTAAGATCAAGGGGACTTATGGAGATGTGCTTCTTAAGAAACATCAGATTGAGGTTATGTGCAAGGATTGAGAAAGGAAAAAAATGAGCAAATAGAAAGGATAAGTGCACTGAGGAATATAAATGGACCAGGTTGCAGTATTTCTATGCTGACATGCTGAGCATTTGAAATAAAGCTACAGACATTTATTAGATGGAAGAATGCAACACCATAAATTTGATGGAATGTTGGCTTCAGTCAAGGCATGATTCAGAACTAAATATTCTCGGCTATAAAATTAGAGAGGCAAAGAAAAGTGGCATAATGGCCTTATTAATTAAGAATTCAATTACAGACATAGAAAATATAGGTATTTGGGTCTCATAAATGGCAATGAGATAAATGACCAGACAAGCTCAGGTTGAGCAAGAAACAGTGGTGAGAGTATAAGGAGAACCCTGCTGATTTTTATATATCTAGATGGGATTTAGTTGAGTGAGTAAGCAGAGCCTATATTCAACACCTCTGTTAAGAGACAGTATTTCCAGCAGTCAGCGAGAGGGCTAAGTTGAGGCAGACACCAGCGATGAGGTGGTCATGATCTCATCCTTCTATGGTATACAAACTTTGATTACACTTGAACGTTTGTATATCTTCCTAGATTTCCACTGATCACCAAATGTGAAATAAACGATAAGGAATTATACACTGAGTATCAACGTGAGCAAAGCTTCATTTGTAGGAGTAATTTAATTTTCATACAAGAAATCAGAGAAACATTTGTTGGGGGGGGGGGGGGGGGGGGGGGGTAGCTAAGTCCCAGCAAAGTAAGAACAATTATACATTGTCAGTGCTTGGGCCTGAACATTTTAAATTTTGAAGATAGACACAAAAAGCTGGAATAATGTCACCCATTCCTTCTATCCAGAGACGCTGCCTGTCCCGTTGAGTTACTCCAGCATTTTGTGGCTACCTTCGATTTAAACCAGCATCTGCAGTTCTTTCCTATGCAATCTAAATTCCTAAATGCATTGTGTGCTCTAGTCAGTGTGGAAAGGTGCACTATTCCATCCATGCTCAATGTAGTCTCCCTAAAGATTGTTAAATTTGTGCCAATTCATTTTTTATTAATCTTCTTCAAACTACAGGCAATTCAGCCAACTTAAGAGAATCATCTTCCCTCCTTGTAGCGTTATCTTTCCTCCCGACATTATAATTAATTACATTTGTGTTATTTTAGCAGTTGAAAGACTGTCTGTGACTAAGACAGTATTGAATCCATTTTCAGCCTGTGGGCTTGAATTATTTTATATGAGCAAACTTTTAACTCTGATCCTATATTTTAGGCTTCTAAATCATTCAGCCTATCTTGTAATAGAATATAGCCAATGCCCCAGTAATAGCATAACTTAGTATTGCAAGAGCGAAGACAAAAATTCCAAGGAAGTCCCATAAAATAAAAGATCCCAGTGGTTTGGACAACATCAACCTCAGTAACAGAAAGTTCTAACATCATTACTTCAGCATTACAAGCTTACTCTGTTAAGAAACGTAGACTGGGCGATCGTTTTGCGGAAAACCTTCGCTCAGCCTGCCTGAAACGACCTGATCTCCCGGATGCCGGCCACTTTAATTCTCCTTCCCATTCCTACATAGACCTTTCTGTCCTAGGCCTCCTCCATTGTCAGAGTGAGGCTAAATGCAAATTAGAGGGTCCGCATCTCATATTTCGCTTGGGCAGCTTATGAATATTGATTTCTCTCACTTCAGGTAGCCCTGGCATTCCCTCCCTCTCTATCCCTCCCCCACCCAGGTCACACTAGCTTCTCATTTTCACCCTACAAACAGCTAACAATGGCTCGTTTCCTTTATCATCGTTACTTTTTTGCATCTCTTTTATTCATTGTTCTTTATCTCTGCACATCATCGTCCATATCTCTAGTTTCCCTCATCCATAACTAGTCTGAATGGTCTCGACCCGGAAGGTTACTCATTCATTTTCTCCAGAGATGCTGCCTGTCCCGGTGAGCTACTCCAGCATTTTGTGTCTACCTAGGAATTTATATTGCTCTAGTTAATGTTGTCCGGCTACTTCGAGGAAAAGTTGTTCTTCAATGTTACCAAATCATAACGTTATTTGTGTTAAAGTATTGCTTTACATTAGAGGAGTGAATAATGAAAAGGAATAATTATATTTTCACTTGGAGGTAACTCATCCCCCCCCACTTAAATCCGATTTTTAAAACATCTCGATCTGTGAATACCTTGTAATGAATGGTATCATTATCGTTACAGGAACTATGTTAAAAACAACAAATTGCACCATTGGAACCTTTTTTGTATGAATGGAATCATTCATAAATCAACACTATTTTGAAGGAGCATAAATAGTGCAGTGGTAGAGTTGTTGCTTTACAAAGCTTGAGACAGAGGTTCGATCCTGATTACGGGTGCTATCTGTGTGGAGTTTGTATGTTCTCCCAGTGACCGCATGGGTTTCCTCCCACATTCTAAAGACACCCAGGTTTGTAGGTTAATTGGCTTTGGTAAATTGCCCCTAGTGTGTACGGTATAGAACTAGTGTACAGTGATCGATGGGCAGCGTGGACTCGGTAGACTGTACATACGTTGAAGCTCTAAACTAAACTGAATTAGAATTAATAATAAAAATGTTGGCTGATGAATTAAGCATTAGTTCATTGGGAGCAACAGAATTTCTTGCTTTACTTTCAGTATGCAATGCCATCAGCAAATGTTTATTTCTTAAATAGATGTGCACAAAGAAAGAATACCAAAATACATTTTCAGATGCCAAATGCAATGAAGGAATCAAAGTAAATGTAGATTCCTTTGTTCTCATGTGCTCTATTGTTTTATATGATGTAGTTGCATTTACTATATCAGGATTGTTTTGTGCAGGTATTTTCTCAGCTTTTATTTTTAAACTGCCTGCTTCACACGTTACAGGTAAGTATTTCCTATTTGAACTATTCCTTGATCCAGTAATGAATTCGCTTGAGCACTTGGTGAAGATGAAATCACTGGAAATTTACATACAGCAGCTCTGCGTTGAAGGTTTAAAGAAGTAATTTTATTTTTGCTGATTTCTTCATGAAACCATCTTCACCATATAAATTCTTCAAAATTATTTCTGTAAGAATTGTAACGTAGGCATTTTTGAAGTGGAGCACCTTCCACTTTTGGTTTTATATCTTATTTACAATTGTCACAAAAATAGCCTCTTCTCTCAAATCTTCCAAGAAACACAGTGGACAGTACACTTGCATAATTGGCTCAAGAGATGAAAATCTTGTATCAGTCTCTGTGGCCACTAATCTATCCAACTGACTGCAGGCTTAATTGGCTGTTTGTTTAGTAATTTGGATCCTAAAGTGCTTGTATTGATGTTGGATAAGAAGCCATACTGTGGAGATACAAGACGTTTCAGTGCCTGAAGCCAGGGGTAATGTTTGTATATTGTATGTTATGACCTTTATGGACATCTCCTGTTAATAAACATTCTGCACATGTAAGCAGTCTCTTGCTAAATTATGTTTTATGTGATTTTCTAGTTTAATACTACAAAACAACATTAACTGTAATTGTAAAATTGGGAGCCAAGAAATCTTTTTTTTTTACAGACTCTAATATGTAATGAAAATAAGGGAATTTTGATTTTTAAGGTGATTTAAGATTAAAAAAATTACTGCTTTTACAAAGACTAAAGAGGACCAATAACCTCTTTTTCAGCATTTTTGTGCTTTTAGACATTTCAACTGGAATGATTTTGCTCGTCAACTAAATAACCAACACAAAGAGCATCACATCTTTTCGATGCATTCATTAAGGCTACGGACATAAAGAGAGCTATTCATTACTTAACTAGCAATTGCAAACAAAGACACTGACTTTGATTCAGAGCCGAGAATTGCTGTAAATTCAGAAATCAATACTTGGGTATATCAATATTAATTTTGTTGTTCAATACAAAGAGGGAGGTGTATTGAATATCAGCAGTGTAATAAATAGCATAAATCAAGTGTCTGTGTCATTTTGCAGATGAATAAAAATGAACCCCGTTTTACTGCTTTCGTAGCTTTTTTGTATTTAAAGAAAACGTATCAGCTTATATGTCTTCATTTTGTTTGTTGGTTCTTGATGCTTTAGATTATTTACGATTTTATGATTATGCACTAAAGTACCAGGAAAATTGTACACATTTCTACTTCAGCTATTAAAATTGCAGTTGGGTAAATGAAATAAATAGCTTTAACCCTATTTGACTATTTTTATTCATTTTCTTGGATTAGGGATTCATTGGCAAGATCAGAATTCATGGCCATCCCTAATTGCCTTTGAGAAGTTGATGGTGAGCTATATGCTTGAACTACTGCAACTCTTCTGGTGATAGTACCCAGACAGTTTTGTTGGCAGTGATACCCTGGATTTAGATCAGCCGATACCCAAGGAATTGCCTTATATTTCCAAATAAAGATGGTGTTTTACTTGAAGGGAGACTGGCAGGCGGTGGTGGTGCCTTTGTTCGTCTTCTTGATTGAGGTTGAGAGTTTGGGAGCTTCTATCAGAATTTCTTAAGCAAGGAGCTACAGCATATTTTGTACATGGTTACCATTGTGTACCACAGGTGGAGGAAATGAATGTTTAGGATGAGGGAGGTGTTTCTTTATCCTAGATGATGATACAATTAAAGAGTTGCCAGCATGGAACTAGGCCTTTCGGCTCACCATACCTCTGCCAACCATCATGCCTGTCGATATGAATCCCTCTTGCACGCATTCTTTCTATATACATCTACAGAACATTCAGAAAATATTCAGACCCCTTCACTTTTTCCACATTTTGTTAAATTGCAGCCTTATTTTAAAATGGATTAAATTCTTTTTTTTTATCATCAATCTACACACAATAGACACAATCTACGTCAATCTACACCGAATGAAGAAGCGAAAATGGGTGTTTAGAATGTTTTGCAAAGTAATTAAAAATAAATAACTGAAATTATCACATTTACATGTATGAAGATGGGTCTCGACCGGAAACGACGCCTATTCCTTCGCACCATAGATGCTGCCTCATCTGCTGAGTTTCTCCAGCAATTTTGTCTACCTTCGATTTTTCCAGCATCTGCAGTTCTTTCTTAAACTTTACGTAAATATTCAGACCCTTTGCTATGACACTCAAGGCTGAGCTTAGGTTCATCCTGTTTTCATTGATTATCCTTGAGATGTTTCTACAACTTGATTAGAGTCCACCAGTGATAAATTAAATTGATTGGACATGATTTGGAAAGGCACACACCTGTCTATAAAAGGTCCCATAGTTGACATTGCATGTCAGAACAGAAATCAAGCCATGAAGACGAAGGAATTGTCCGTAGACCTCCGAGACAGGATTATTTCGAGCACAGATGTGGGGAAGGGTATAAAACAATTTTTGCAGCATTGCAGGTCCCGAAGAGCACAGTCTTCCATCATTCTTAATGGAAGAACTTTGAAACCACCAGAACTCTTCATAGAGCTGGCCACCCGGCCAAACTGAGCAATTGGGGGAGCAGGGCCTTGGACAGGGAGGTGACCAAGAACCCGATGGTCACCCTGACAGAGCTCCAGAGTTCCTCTGTGGAGATGGGAGAACCTTCCAGAAGGACAACTATATCTGCAGTACTCCACCAATCAGGCCTTTATGGTAGAGTGGCCAGACGGAAGGCACTCCTCAGTGAAAGGCACATGACAGCCCGCTTGGAGATTGTCAAAAGGCACCTAAAGGACTCAGACATTGAGAAACACAATTCTCTGGTCTGTTGAAACCAAGATTGAACTCTATCGCCTGAATGACAAACGTCATGTCTGGAGGAAACCAGGCACCGCTCATCACCTGGCCCATACCATTTCTAAACACCTGTTTCGCTTCTTCATTCTGGGGTATTGTGTGTAGATTGATGATAAAAAAAAAAGAATTTAATCCATTTTAGAATAAGGCTGTAACGTAACAAAATGTGGAAAAAGTGAAAAGGTCTGAATACTTTCTGAATGCATTGCTCATTCAACTACCCGCCCAGATGCCTATTAAATGTTATGTGCCTGCCTCTTCTACCTCCTCTGGTAGATCATTCCTGATATCAGCTACTCTTTGTATCAGGAAAGATCTACCCCTCAAATCTGTTTTGAACTTTCTTCCTTTCATCTTAAACTCATGCCCTCTAGTTTTAGACACTCCTACCATTGGAAACCAACTCTGACTATCTACCCTATCTATGTCTCTCATAGTTTTATATACTTTCATTATATTACCTCTCAGTCTCCTTTGCTCCATGGAAAACACTCAGCCTATCCAGTCTCTCTTTATAATTCAATCTTTTAATCCATGCCACATGCTTGTGAATCTTTTCTGCAACCAGAACAGCACACAGTACTTCAAGTGCAGCCTAACCAACGTTTTGTATAACTGTAACATGACATCCCAACTCTTGTTCTCAAATGGCTTATGACTTCTTTACCACCCTGTTTACCTGTGCTGTTACTTCCATGCAACTCTTTACAAACACCCCTAGGTCTCTCTGTTCTACAACATTTCTCAGGGTCCTGTCATTTCTGTGTATTTGAGTATATCCTGCCCTGGTTTAACTTCTATAGGTGTACAGTAGAGAGCATATTGACTGCTTGCATCACAGCCTGGTTTGGCAACTTGAATGCCCAGGAGCGATGAAGACTGCAACGGGTCGTGAACACTGCCCAGTCTATCAAGGGTCCTGACCTCCGCACCATCAAAGGGATTTACAGGAGTCGTTGCCTCAAAAAGCAGCCAGCATCATCAGAGACCCACACCACCCTGGCCACACACTAATTTCGCCCCTGACATTGGGAAGGTACATGAGCCTGAAAACTGTAACGTCCAGGTGCAGGAATAGTTTCTTCACTACAGCCATCAGGCTATTATACACTACAACCTCCAATAAGCTGAATCACATAGACTATTATTGGTAGTATTGTACTATTATTGTCTGTCTGTTTTTTATGTGTACTTATGTGTGCACGTGCTTATAATGCTGGAGTAACTCAGTGGGACAGGCAGCATCTCTGGAGAGAAGGAATGGGTGACGTTTCGGATCGAGACACTTCTTCAGACTGAAGAAGGGTTTCGACCCGAAACGTCACCCATTCCTTCTCTCCAGAGATGCTGCCTGTCCCGCTGAGTTACTCAAGCATTTTGTGTTTACCTTCGATTTAAACCAGCATCTGCAGTTCTTTCCTACAAACATGTATACGTGAATGGGTGTGTGTGTGTGTGTGTGTGTGTTTATATATATAAATGCTTACTTGCAGCAGCACAACAGAATATGTAAACATAGTACACTGTAAAAAATATAATAAACGAGAATAAAAATCACACACACATTGATTTTTTTTCTCGTTTATTATATTTTCTACAGTGCACTATGTTTACATATTCTGTTGTGCTGCTGCAAGTAAGCATTTCTGGGACATATAACAATAAAGCACGCTTGACTCTTAACATCTCTCTCTCAAAATGCATCACATCACATTTTATCTGCCATACTTTAGAATGCATTCCCAGTTGAGTAATATCCTGTTGCAACCTTCTTTACCGCCCACTGTACCGACAAGTTTGGTTTCATCTACAAACTTACTTATCGTGCCATCTATAATCTCATCCAAATCATTAATATATATTGCAATCAATAGAGGACCTAGCACTGACCCCTGCGATACACTGGTCAGACACTCCTTCTGAAAAACAGCCCTACACTGAAGAAGGGTTTCGGCCTGAAACGTTGCCTATTTCCTTCGCTCCATAGATGCTACCGCACCCGCTGAGTTTCTCCAGCAATTCTGTCTACCTACACTACCATCCGCTGTCTCTAACTCTATATCCTATTAGCTAGCTCACCCCGAGTCCAATATCTTCTCATCTTCTGGATCAGTCTATTATGTTGGACCTGATCAAAGGCCATGCTAAAATCCATCTAGATAACGTCTACCACAGCCTTGTCACTCCTCTCAGTCATCCCTTCAAAACACATTTGTGAGACATGATTTCCCATGCACAAAACCATGCAGACAATCCTTAACCTGTCCTTATCTTTCCAAATGTAAATAATTTGTGCCCCATAGAATCTCTTTCAATAACTTTCTCACCGCTAATGTAAGGCTCACCAGCCAGTAGTTCTCGGGCTTATCTCTCCTGCTTTTGTTAAATAAAGGCACAACATCAGTTTTCCTTCAGCCTGCCTGTACATTAAATTCAGCTAACAAAGTTATAAAAACCTGACGACAACAACCATTTTCTCTGTGAGGTTCAACTCCAGCCACTGGAGTATTTTCGACTCAATGCCCAATGACTTCAATTTTACTAGGGCTCTACAATGTCACACTCAGTCAAATGCTGTGTTGATATGAAACAGCATCATTCTCATCTCACCTCTGGCATTCAACTCTTTGATTCCTATTAAAACCAAGGCTCTGATGATATCTCAAACAGATCCTAGCAAACCAGTGAATAGGTTATTTGACTAAGTGCTGCTTGACTGTACTGACAATACCTTATTTCAATAAGAATAGACTGATCAGTAGTAATTAGTTGAATTGCATTTGTCCAGCCTTTCGATATAGTTTTTTGATATACTTGAGGCAATTTTACACATTGTTTGGTATATGCCAATGTTGTGACTAAATTAGAAGTGCAGCTACCAAGCACAGGTTGGCAGAGCAATAGCTAGAAGCTTAGTCTGGTAGTCATTGCTGTATCCAGTGCTCTGAGCTATTCCCTGACATCATTAGGAGTGAATCAAACTGGGCTGAAGGCTGGCTCCTGTGATGGTGGGGATCTCAAGTGGAAGGTAAGTTTGATTGTCTACTCGGCACTTCTGGCTGAACTGGTTTGTGAATGTTTCTGCCTTGTCCTTCACCTCACATACCGGGACCTGCCATCATTGAAGATGGTGATATTTTTGGATCGCCTTTCTCCCATTACCTGTTTAATTATTTACCAGATGCATGGCTGGGTTGGTCGGATGCCAGGGCTGTGATTTGATTCATTCTCCATTTCTACGGAAGGAAAAAGCCTCAGTATAATGCTTCAGCACCGGTTATAAGTTCTGAAAGCACTTCCTGCCCCTGACCCTCATTTAGCAAGGACTGTCAGTTGAAAAAAAGCTCAAATTTCCTCCACACACAAACTCATGGCACACCTGCTTACACATCCAACCACAGCCCCCCTGCTCCCAGATTTAAAGCTGTTCACAATCCAAGCCCTAGCTCTTGACAACACCCTGTTCCTACACTCCTTTTCCGAGCAATGCTCTGACCTTGCACTCTCAGTTCTGGGGACGTCCTAATTCCTAATCAAGTTCCGACCTCCTTGCTCTCAGTCCTGGCCATGATCCAAGCTTTCACTTCTGGTCTTGGTTGCAAACTGGCCAAACTGACCACCGGATCACCTACAAAATCCTGGTCCTCACCTACAAAACCCTCCACCATCTGGCCCCCCCATATCTCACTGACCTCCTCTCCCCCTACCAACCCTCACGGTCCCTCAGATCCACATCAGCCGGTCTCCTCTCCATCCACAAGTCCAACCTCCACAGTTTTGGGGACAGAGCCTTCTCCAGGGCAGCTCCCAGGCTCTGGAACTCCCTCCCCCAACTGATCCGCAAATCCGTGTCCCTCACCATCTTCCAGTCTCGCCTCAAGACCCATCTCTTCACCTCTGCCTATCCTTAGCCCCACGTCCCCCTCCCTTTTCATCTGTGCTTGAATTGCCTCATATTGTGTTTTGAATTGAATTCTCTTTAATTTGTGTACTAGTCATGCCTCTACTATTTATTTCATTCCCCTTACATGTTTTTCCTCTACTTGCTAAATTTTTGTAAGGTGTCCTTGAGACTCTTGAAAGGCGCCCATAAATAAAAGTTATTATTATTATTATTATTATTATTATTTTTTTGCCTCTCCCTCTCCCTGACCACAGTTTCTGCTACATTCTGGCTCCTAACTTCCAGTCCCGCCCGGCATGTTCCTGCCCATGCTTTGGACTCCCATTGCAGGCCACATCTCTGACTGTGTACCTGCTCCCTTGGTCTATGTGTGTTGTGCACAGCCAGTTATTAAGAGCACATGGTTAAGACAGAAGTAGGTGAGCGTGGGCTGTCTACTCAAGAACTGGCAAACAAGACAAAAAGATGTTTAATTGAATTTCCTCTCAACGCAGATGCTGTTCCTCCAGCAGCTTGGTTTTTGCTCCAGACAACAGCAGCTGCAGTCTCTTTTCTTTCTCTCCAGTTATTAATTCACATGCTCGGTCTCATGACTCATTCAGCATGAAAACGGGCTCTTCAGCCCATCAAATCTATGCAGGTCATTAAGCACCCGTATAAACTAACTACACTAATCCCTGCTTTTCTCCCAACATTCCCATCAACCCTCCCCAAGTTTTACTACATACCAAGGGGCACTTAATAACGGGCAATTAATCGACAAACCCACACATCTTTAGGATGTGCTGCTTGTTTGGAAAGGGCAGCACCTAGCAGAAACCCACACAAGTCACCACAGTGAAAACATAGAAAGTGCGTGACACCAACATGGGTGATCAGACTGAATCTGGGTCTCTGAAGTCAGTTGCGTGAGTGCTTCCTGAAAGGAACCAAACCTCTGCCATCAGTGCTAATTTTATTCACCTTATCCTCTTTGTTCCCCAGTTACTGGCTCTCATGGAAACATTTTATTACAACCAGAACATTTCAACACACTTGATTCCCATCTTAACTAACACATACTATGTTTGTTTTTAGTGCATTTTACTTAAGTGACAATGTACCTGCTACTCTCATTTTAGGAAGCATTACTTTGACATATCCAGATAAACATCTGCTGCTAATGCTATCACAGATTCTTATCTACGGCTGTGCTAATAAAGATAACAAGTTGCAACAGTCGCAGAGTGACGTCAAGTACAAATGAGAATGAAGACCTGGGAATATAAGAGGGAAAGTGTTGCTCCCCTCCAAAGAATAAAGGGCCTGTCCAGCTTTTTGGCGACTGCCGGCATCATTGACTGACGTATCAGGTCATCAAAAAATTTGTGGCGTGGTGACGTACGATGCACGGTGTTTTTTCAAGAGTCGCAACATTTTTGTTTGTCGCTGCTGGATTTTGACGTTCAAAATCTTTTGGCAACACTGATATGACGCCGGCAGTCGCCGAAAAAATCGCCAAGTGGGACAGGCACTTAAAGCAATGACAACCTTGGCTGCAGACATTAGTGACCTCACAGGCAAGTAATGGGAAGTTTCGAGAGACATAGTTGAGAGTGTTGGAAGGAGTTCAGCTCTCTCATCTGCAATGAATTGAAGAAAATTTCCCATGACTTGGAGAAAATTCTGAAGAGTGAAAACTTGTGAAATATAATTCACATCAACACACTGTTGATGAAACGGTTTCCGGGAATACTCTGTGCGGGCTTTCCTTCTTCTTTGATGTTAGGGATTTGATGTTAGGGAGGGAGGAAGGCCTTTCAAGATATCACTGGGGCATCTATTAGGTCATGTGATGGGAGCAGAATTAGGTAATTCGACCCATCAAGTCTATGCCATTCATCGTGGTTGATCTATCTCTCCTTCCTAACCCCATTCTCCTGCCTTCTCCCCATAACCCCTGACACCCTTACTAATCATCTCTGCCGTAAAAATATCCAATGACGGCCTCCACATCCTACTGTGGCGAGGAATTCCACAAATTCAGCACCTCTGACTAAAGTAATTCCTCCTCATCTCCTTCCTAAAGGAACGTCCTTTAATTCTGAGGCTATGACCTCTCGTCCTAGACTCTCCCACTTGCGGAAACATCCTTTCCACATCCACTCTATCCAAGCCCTTCACTATTTGGTACGTTTCAATGAGGTCCCCCCTCATTCTTCTAAATTCCGGCGAGTACAGGCCCAGTGCTGTCAAATGCTCTTCATATGTTAACCCACTCATACCTGGGATCATACTTGTAAATCTCCTCTGGACCTTCTCCAGGGCCAGCACATCCTTCCTCAGATATGGTACACAAAATTGCTCACAATACTCCAAATGCGGCCTGACCAGCGCCTTATAGAGCCTCAGCATTACATCACTGTTTTTGTATTCTAGCCCTCTTGAAATTCATTACAGAGAAACTGACCATTAGCACTGACCAAAAGTGCTTCAGAATTCGGCAAATTCTGAATTCACTGTATGTCATGTTGTCACTTGCGGGCAGAGCACCAAGGCAAATTCCTTGTATGTGAATACTTGGCCAACAAACTCATTCATTCATTTAAACTTATCCATTCATTCATTCGATCATTCATTCATTCATTCAAGGTCCTGGGGATCTCTCAGGAGAATGACACTCCCTGCTTCCTTTAAACTTCCTCCTGTTTCCATGCACAAAGCAGCTACATTCATAGGCCAGGCATCCATCCCATGTTACCATCTGCTGATCCCACCCATTTACATTATTTCACACTAATCGCACTGCAAAGTTAAATTATACGTGTTGAGGAGTCCACCATTACGTACGTGAATTAGCAGAGTACCATTGGTGAACTTGCCAAATTTAGAAGTCGCAGACTAACCGGCTGTAGCCTAAAAAGGAGAGTTTCCACACGTCAGTATTCCGGGTAACAGTATTCAAAGCTAAAAGGACCGCGTGAATTTATGTATTGGCTCCTGTTTCTCGGTAGATACCCAGGCCATCTATTCATCTTGTCGAAAGTAAATATGCAAGAACAGGAAATATTAGGCAATCACCACAGCGATGGACGTGCTTGAATTAGTTGTTAAGACCTTGGAGGGCATAAAAATTGACTAAGATGATACTCATGATGAGGGATTTACCCATGAGAAAAGGGGGCTCTTTTCAGTGGAGCGAAGAACTTAATGAGAAAATCTATTAGAGATGTCAAATTTATGAAGTATTCTGGTAAGGTGAAAAGGGTAGGAATATTTCCTCTGGCGGGAAAGCCAGTGACAAGGGGTCATCAATTTAAAGCAAAGAGTGGGGAGAGGGTCATCTCTGAGAGAAAAAGGAGACAGCTTGTAGAAATTTTGTGCAGAAAGTTGTTGCAGCATGGTATGTTTTACGATAGCTAGATTTTGACCTAGAGAGACCACTTACGCATATAATTATTTGAAGTAGAGGAAGGGGAAGGCTGTTTGAAGAGAAGGGCAATGAGAAACTTTGGATTGTTCTAGCTAAAAGCAGGAAGACAAATAGTATGGATAGATTTCCCGTAAATGTTCACAGTTCTAAGATATTACCTTAGGAACTAGCTTCTATTACAGGTGTTACAGGTCGACCAAAATATTAACCAATTCCCCATGGAAACCTGCACTGTGGAAACAGTCCTTTTGATGTCAAAGGTTAGTGATTAGATGACATATAAATTACACCCAACATCAGTTCAAGATCTATAGCCTGAATTCCTTGAAACAGCATTCTAAGTACATTCATTTGGATTATAGGTACCAATCTTTGTCATCATAAGTAGTGATGTTTTTGTATGCCCTATGATCTTTATGTTATTTATACGAGATATATTTTGTTGGATGTAAATATATTGTAAAACAATTACTACGGAATTTACAATATGAGATTTGGCAGCACATGCAATACCAAACAATGATCTCTGGGATACAAAATAAGTAAACAATCACATTTTGAATATAATGAAACTATAAACATTTGGATTGGAGATCTTCAATAGCAGTAGAATCAAAGCACAACAAACATCATACAACTTATATTTTGACCACATTGGAGTATTGTGCCAGTTCTGGTCACCAGACTATGGGAAGAATAGTCTTTGGAGAGGTTGCAGAAGAGGCTTACCAGGATGCTGTCTGGATTGGAGTGCATTCATTATAAGGGGAAGATGGACAAATTTGGATAGTTTTCGCTGGGGAATTGGAGGCCAAGGGGCAACCCCAAAAATCGTGAGAGGAATTGTTAGGGTAGATAGCCAGTCTTTCTTGCCAAAGTGGAAATGTCAAACACTAGAGGGCATAGGTTTACAATGAGTGTGGGAAAGCTCAAAGGAGTTTTTTCCCCAGAGAAAGTGGAAGATGCCCGGAACGTGTTGCCAGAGAAGATAGTGCAAGCCTATATGGTTGCAATGTTTAAAATGCATTTTGACAAACAAATGACCAGGCAAGGGATAAAGGGATACAGACCACAAACAGACAGATGGGATTAGTTTAGTTTGGCATGGTGGTTGGCACAGACAAAGTGGCCAAAAGGGCATTCGTGAGCTGTACTGTTTTAAGATTTTATTATCTGCTCTGTAATATCATGATGTAGCACACATTTCCCTTGACATATTTCCTTTGCTTTCAATGCATGGGCAGTGCTTCATATGGATTTGCATGTTTTACAAGCTGACCCAGTCTGTTTGTCTCACTTATTCTGTTCATACATGACCGAAATTGGGCAAACAATACATTATCAAAAATAAGATAATGGCTCAATAAACAAATAATTCAGATGCAATGTGAGGAAGTAGGTGAATAGAGAATATTTCAGAATGTGCTTTGAGTCACATTATTATTTACATATGGAAGCAAAGTTACTGAAATATGCAGTTTATGGATTTCGTTAGACAAGCAGCTGATGCTGGGGGCTTCCGAGTATTTCTGCAGCTACATCCCATTGTTCAGCACCCATTTTGTGCTAAACCACTGATTCACAGTTGATTTCATCCACGTATGTAATCAGATCTCCTTGTACAACAACGTTGTGAGATGTGTACCACACAACAGTGTTCCTGGACGATGACAGCGGGAGCCTCTATATTAAAGTACCTACTGAGTTGTCAAAACAACGCAACATTGCAGCAGTATGATTAGAACCAATTAAGACAATTGCTATGGCTTGGACCTGGATATCTGTGTGTTCTTGAGTGCTGCATAACCAGGACTGAACAGCCAAAATCACGAGTTGTTAATTTCCAATGAGCCATCCTTCAAGACTGCTTCAGATAAAACTGGGATTAGTTTACTTGTGCAAAAGGTGAATACGTTGTCACTGTTACTTGATAACTGACGTCTAACTTTTATATCGTACTGGTAGCAAGTGGCGAGCTACACATTGGTGCAAAATAATTCCTTTTATTACATTTCAGTATGGGCATTGGGATATTCTTTTAGAGTGTTCGAAGTGTGCAACATTCAACTCCTGTGTAATTACAAATGTGTGTTTATGGACAAAAATAACAATTACTGGGCCTACCTCACATCATTCTGACACACTTAACTATAATTTAGAAAATCTATTATCGAATCTTTGATGCAGCCAGAGTGAGACACCAAAAAGATATTGTAAAGCAGAAAATAAAGTGAACCAGAGGAAAGATGTTATCACACAATATGTTGAAAGCAATGAAATCAGTTGCAAGACTGACTTTACTTCACTACATGGCAGTGTTCAAGAGGTTTATTGATGGAGTTTTCTTAAGTTTAGTGCACTGACTAGATTGTGCATGACTTAACAGGTGACTTGTGTTCAATTTCTGTGACTGTACCCATTTTAGCAACCTCATGATTGTTCCACATGAAGAGCAGGGCAGCACAGTGGAGCAGTGGTGGAGCTGCTACCTCACAGCACCAGAGTTCCCAGTTCGATTCAGACCTTGGATGCTGTCTGTGTGGAGTTTGCAAGTTCTCACTGTGGCCATGTGGATTTCCTCCCACACGGCAAAGATATGTGGGTTTGTAGGTTGTAGGTTGATTGGCCTCTGAAATTGCCTCTAGTGTGTAAGGGAGCGGATGAAAATGTGGGATAATATAGAACTAGTGTGAACGAATGTGGACTTGGGTGGGCCGAAGGGCCTGTTTCCATGCTGTATCTTTCAATTCAATTCAACTTAATGGACGAGACCTCAGATGGTGGATCCTACAGCCCCGCCCCTAACACTTGCCATAGTCTTTTGACAGCTGTTGTCAAAAGCCTTTGAACAGCTTTATATATCTATCACATTTTAAAGCAGCCCAAAATAAATAAATATATCATTAGAACAATTCAGCATGTCATTTTTGTGGAAATACCTTTACAGCTGAAAATGAAAACATTAAGTTTAATTTAGTTTAGAGATACAGCGCAGAAACAGGCCTTTTGGCCCACCAAGTCTGCGTCGACTAGCAATCCCCATGCACTAGCACTATCCTATACATCAGGGGCAATTTACAATTTTTTTTACTGAAGTCAATTGATGTCTATGGAGTGTGGGAGGACACCGGAGCACCCCGGGTATACCCACGTGGTCATGGGGAGAACGTACAAATTCTATACAGACAGCAACCATAGTCAGGATTGAACCTGGGTGTCTGGCATTGTAAAGGGCTGTCTCACTTGGGCGACCTAATTGGCGGGTTTAGAAGAGATTAGTAGAGTTGAAGAAATGTCATGTTGAAGACCTCCTTTGACTATGTTGAAGACTAGCTTCGACTAGCTACGACTAACTTCGGGAAAATTGGACACCGAATAGTCGACCTCCTTTGATCTCCCTTCGACTATGTTGAAGACTATCTACAACTACCTTCAACTACCCTAATTATCTACGACTAACATGCCGACTACGACTAAACCTACGAGTAAAAAAAATATCAATTTTTTCCATGGCGACCTTTTTTTACTCGCGGGCTTTTGTCAACATGTTGAAAAATATGCCACGACCTAGCTGAGGCCTCGAGTACACGGGGACTACTCTCGAGCATGAAGGAGAGTTACAAAGACCTCCCACGACCTCGTGTCGACCATGCTGCGAGCACGAGTCGAGGGCAAACTCGCCAGAACTCGCGGACTAGGTCGTCCAAGTGTGACAGCCCCTTAAGGCAGCAACTCTACTGCTGCGACACCATGTCGTCCTGAAATATTACCACATTAAAAATATATACCTCACTTACTTCATCAGTCAAGGTCTGTGATCCTAATCACACTACAAATGTTTGTCACCCCTGGCAGAATGCGAATATGAGGGAACCCTGCCTTTGGACTCAGTGCCAAGTCAAGTGGCAGAGCAGGAGGTCAGGTCTGCATTGCAATGCACAAGAACATAAGCAAATAACAGATGAGCCGCTGGCCGTTATCCTTTCAGAGTGGATATTATTTCTTCATCTTTGATGAGTTTAAATCTACTGATTTTATTCTGACTTTGTACAATACCTGCGGCCAAAGGTCCAGGGGGAGGTGCAGCTCTTCGTCTACGTTTGATATCTCCTGTGCACAGAGATCCAAAATGAGCGCTTGTTTGTCTGCAAGTAATTATTAAAGAAAGTTATTAGCTGGGACAAAACACTGCTGCCTGTCTCCATATAAACACAAAACCTGCATGATCTAACCCTGAATCAAAACACCCACAATGAAGATGTAGCTGCATAATAAAGCTACCAATCTTGTTTATATCAAAACATAATTATGCTTTTGGACAACTGCTCAGCAGCCAAACTGCATCATAAATTGTTACCAGAATGAATAATATAAAAGGAATGCTTTTTAATTTTCAAAACTGGCAATCTTTCCAGCTTCACATAAAATCAGGCCGCCCTGCTTTGACAAGCAAATGCTGGAGATTAATTATCTACAGGGATTACAATACAGTTGCTGAGATTTCAATTGGCCACTAATACTTCACTGTCAGCATTGCATTCATTAATGCACAAACGGGCAAATACTGAAATGAATCTTTTAGATAGACCTCCAATTGAACCTGAAGACCCCATGAGCACCCAAGGTACAGGCTTAGCTGAGAGCTTTGCTTCAGTAATTTTGTAAAGAATTGATTATCTGTTACACTGCATTGAGATATCTACACTATTGATCACAGAGATTAAGGTACTCAGGCATCTTTTATTTTCTCATAGAAAGACATGCTATACTTGCAACAAATAGCACTAAGTAAGGACTAGTTTGTTATTGTTGTCACTCTTCATGTAGAACATACCAGTTACTTTTTAATTTAAAATCAATGACAGTCTGAAAGGCAGCCCTGTTCCATCAGCATAAATGAACCATTCGTCTTTCCAAGGAGTACCACTTTGATCATCAACCAAGGTGAGAGCAAAATATATATATTTTAATAACAAGAAATGTTTCAAAATCACGTACATCAAAAGTTATCTTCTGATTAAAAGGGTGCTGGAAACAAAGCACTTCAGATAAGAAAAGTAAAGCATATGTGACTATGACTTTTGGTCACAAATAAATGTCAGTAAATATATTTTTTAAACAGCTAGATATGAATCATTTTGAAGATGCACACATATTTTATACATACATATCTTGAAGAATATTTACCATCAATCACCAAGCCAGTCAGATGAATTTAAATTTCATTTACAGCAAAGCTAATAGAAAATTGCTCCATACTTTTATCAATAATTTATTTACCTGTCTTTAATTTAGTATTTAACAAGTCCTCATCATCCGAGCATATATAATTATAACAATTAACTCTGAATATAAAAAATATCACTAGAATTCTGGTTTAAAACTTATTTTTCACCTAATTTAAAAATTGCAGAAAGTGAAACCAATGGGTTTAAAAAAAGAGTAAAATATAATAAATACATTTACTTGTAACAATGGAAGATTATAGATTTTCAGGATCTCATTTACATTAACATATTTTAATTCAAGCAAGACATCTTTAAGTATGCTGAATAAGTATATTTCTCTCACTGAAAATGTTTTTTATGGAATGACAAAGGGTACGAGTAGTCCCTTGAGAGTTCAATTATTTAATATGCACACTCACAGTATGCAAGAGATTCAATAATTGTGAAAAAGGAGCACTATATTAAGTCATATATGATTATAATTAGTTAATAATATCACTATTAAGTCCAGTCCTTGAATTTGACAAAGCCAATGAAAAGATCTAAAAATCTGCCTTTTTAAAATCGGGCATCTGATGCCTGTCTCCTTTTATCAATGATGTATATTTCATCATTCTTTGCCAAAATCTACACTTTCAATATTTATCATTTCACTCCAACAATTGCTGATGCTGTGCATGGTGATTGAGAAAGGTCTGTTTCAGGCAGTCAGTGGAGGGGGGAGGCGAGTGTAATTGACTGCCAGTGGCCTATTTAACGTGAGCCCCCTTCCCTCATAAGGGAAGGCAAGGAAAAAGTTATTGGATGGAGCTATTTTATTCAGAGGATTATTATGCTCTTGGCTGAATGTGCCTTTGTGGCTCAGTAGCACAGCTATCCTACTGACCCTACTCTCCCGCTCCTCCTCCATAACCCTGCAGATTTTCCTTCTCTTCAAATATTTATCCAATTTCCTTTTTTGAAATCATGACAGGTTCTGCTTCCACTATCTTTTCAGGTGGTATATTCCTATGTGAGTAACCGGAGGCCTGGACTGATGATCCAGTGAGTTGAGTTCAAATCCTTCCATGGCATGTGGGGAATTTAAATACAAGAGATTAAATAAAATCTGAATTTAAAACAAAACTTGTGTCAGTGGTAGTGACTGTGACAACTACTAGATTGTTGTAAAAAGCCATCGGGTTCATTCATGCCCTTCTGGGAAGAAAATCATCTACCGTTTTCAAAAAAACTAACTACTAAAGGAACTCAGTGGGTCAAACAGCATTGGGGTAGGCATCCAGATATTGTATATTTTAGGATGAGACCCTGCATCAGGATTGAGAGTGTTGAGGACAGATAGAATTATAAAGTGTTGAGAGGAAGGGGCAAGTTAGGAGCTGGTGGGTGATAGGTGGAGGATGATGGGCTGTTGGAGCCATACAAGGGGAGGGGAAACACACTTGATGGGAGTGATAGAGGCTAGAAGGTGATACGTGGAGATTACAGAGAACCGCAGACCCAGGAATCTGATAAGGAAGCTGATAAGTAGAAGCCAGATAAGGGAGAGATGATGTGTAGGTGGAACCAGAGGGAGAGGAGAATAGGAGACCCAGTGGTGGGTAGTTGGAAGTAGGTGGGAAGAGCGGAAAGAAACAGACAGGAACTAGGTGGGATGGGCGGGGAGCTTGTTGGAAAGGAGGAGGTTGAGAGAACCTTGGTGGGTCAAAGAGAAACAGAAAGGGACACAGAGTCCACAGTCTTTTGTATCTCCATCAATTATACTTCCCAGCTTGAACCCCTAATATTGTGCTAGATACCTAATTGCTCCTTGGTTCAGCGACAATTTTTAATGGGCCGCATGTACTGTTTCGCTAGAGGAGTCTACACCACATAACAAATAACTGTTGCTTCTGATTCCCTGTATATTCATCTTAAATGTATGCCCTCTGATTATAAACGGTCTCTCCCTGTTTAGTCCATCAAAACTGTCCATAACTTTCAGCACCTTTTATGTGAGAAATCCACACTATTTTTTAAGATCTCTTCACATAAATGAGGTTCCTCATCCTTGCATCATTCTGGGAAATCCCTTTTGCACTTTCTTGATCTGCCTCTGAAAGTTTGTTGCTCACAACTGATCATAAATCTAGAGACCACCAGTCACATCTGCCCGTCCCCACATCTTTTCACAGAGACCACTCTCTCCACAATGCCTTGGTTCGCTCATCCTTTACCACCCAACCCGTTCCCTCCACAGGTATTTTTCACTGCAATTGCTACCTGTCCCTACACTTCCACCCCAGGACCCTAGCAGCCCTTCCTGGTGAGGTGGAGATTCACATCTATCTCTTCCAAACTCGACTTTGCATTCGGTGCCTCCGAAGTGACTTCCTTTACATCAGCGAGCTCAAGCATAGACTTGGCAACTGTTTCCCCAAACACTTGCGCTCTGTCCACTAAGGCCCACTGGAGCTCCTGGTTGGTAACCATTTTAGCTTCCCTTCCCATTCCTTTATTGTCCTGGGACTCCTCTGCATGTGGCCACACACAAACTGGAGGAATAGCACTCTGCATTCTGCTTGGGTAGCTCACACGTTTCTCCCTCCTACTCCATCAGTCCAAAGAAAGGTTTCAACCTGAAACCTGGTCTGTCCTTTCCCTCCATAGATGTTGCCTGATCCATTGAGTTCTTCCAGCATTTTGTAATTTGCTCATAGCTCTAGATAACCCGGGAATAGCGTTTTCTAAACGTTGTAAATGACTTTCTTGCCAAGGGCCATTTACTTTTTGACAGGTTTCTCAAGTTGCTTGTCACCTTCCACAACTCCTCCTGGTCGCTTTATTACTTTTAAAATCCTAACAGTTTATATTTCTTTCACTTATTCATTCAATAAAAGTATCACATCACACTTCACTGCATAAAAGTTCATCTGATATGGATGCAAATATTATTACGATGCATTATAGCGTGAAGTTTGTGAATAGCTTAAATCATTATTAAGGAGAATTCCTGGATTTGACTGAGAAAGGTGTTAAATACAACTTTAATGTGGATACGTTTGGGATGTTGATATTAAACTACCCAAGTGAAAGGATCCTGAAACTGCCATCAGCTTCATGGAGGATGAGAGCAACAGTCTTTGCTAATACAGAATTCAGGCTATTACTTCCAATAAACACTAAAGTGTCCGCTTATCTCAAGTTTTACAGGGGAATTACTAGAAAATGTCAAGCTAAGCCATAAGCTAAACATTTGCCCTATCATGGTCTGGTTTACTCAGAATAATTGATAATTTATTGTATGCTTATATCTTTGTTGTGTTGTATCTAATATGACTGTAAAGCTGCAAAAAGTAAGAGTTTTATTGTTCCAGTTCATATCTGGTAGATTTGACAAATAAACATGAATCTTGAATATCTCATGAGAGATGATATCAAAAATAGTTATTGACCTTATGTACTTGTGAAAATAAGGCCAGACATTAATCAACTGCAACATGTTTGTAGCATTTTCCCTATTAAACATTATTATTATTTCTTCACCAGTATGATGAATTCTAACAATTTCATTACTTGCTATCGTCAAGAGATGAAGCCAGTAACATTTTTCAGAGTAAAAGTAACTTTGACATTTCAAGCAATCTAATAACACCCTTGGTACACTTGCAGCTTCAAGGGCTACTTAGGCTCACAAAGCCAACGTTGCAGCATATCTAAATACTAACTATTATTTAACGAAAGCAATAACTCAAAAAATAGTTCTTCAAACAATAATGAACTACAGTAGTTCTTCAAATGTCTTCATCAGTTACAGCCACATTTAGTTCAACCTTCAAAGTACTTACATTTACAATTTCACCCTTCATGACACTGAAATGTGCTAGAGTGCCCCATAGCCAACGTATTCCTCACAAAAAAAATCATAGTGCATGATGTCATTCATTTGTCAACTTCATACTAGATATTCATAGTAATTTGCTGTTAAGCATTTTTATGTGTTGTCGGCAAAGTCCCCGACAATTGATTTCAGAGCACAACTTTATTGATAGACGTTTTTATCTATAGATGAGTGGCATCAATTGTTAGGGGAATAATTGGGGAATAGGGAAATCAGTGTTGGTTCTGAGATGGGCGCAGTTTTATGATCCTGACATCTGTGTTGGATTCGGGGTCAGTTCAGGTGGTGAATATTTAAAAGATGAATAATGATAGGAGGATTGGCACTTTGGCAGACTCTGAGGACTGATACTTGGACACACATTCTGGACATTTCTTGTGAGGGCATAGGAGAAATGGACGACCTGGAAAACTTAGTATGCTTCCATGACAAATCAACAGATCAAGATCATGAAATGATGTTATGCTGTAACTCTAGTGATTGTGACGAGAGATCATGCAACAGTATTTGGTTTGTTCACACCTCAAGGCTGGTCTGTGCCTATTGATGGAAAAATCTATGATCGGATGGATACAAAAATACTAGTTCAGAGTAGGAAACACTAGGGGACTGCAGATTCTGAAATCCATCATAGAGTACAAAGGGCTGGAATAAATCAGTGGGTCAGGGAGCATCTCTGGAGGATATGGATAGGTGATGTTTCAAGTCAGGTCCCTTCTTCAGATCCATCTTCAGATATCTTGCAATCTGAAGAAGGGTCCTGACTTGAAACATCGCCTATCCTTGTCCTCCAGACATGTTGTCTGACTCAATGAGTTACTCCAGCTCTTTGTATTCTCCCCAAGCTCAGAGTCTGTCGGTTGCTCACTCCTTTAAGGTATTCTGTCATTTAATAAGATGATGGCTGATCTGAACAGGGCTCTCGCTTAACTTGTTTTCCCTGTTGCCAGCCGGGCAACCTTGGCAGCTTTTTAAGTTGCCAAATGACAGTTTAGATGGTCATTTAAGACGGCTTGCATGACGCGTGTGATAATGTGCTCGAACGAAGTGCGTAGTTACCAGTCGGAATTATGCTCAATGAAGCATTCACATATTATTTCTGCTTCAAATAAAGTCACAAACTAAACATATTCACCAATCAAGACATGATATATACCACAATGACATGCAGCAAAATTATAATACAGTATCTCAACTCTTTTTACACATTGCAATTAATGCAATTTTTATTATTTCTTTCCACTTCCAAACAAAAATGTGGTTGGATTATTCAGCGTATGATCAACTTGTGTCAATAAATCCTGGACCATGATAACATATATGCTTAACCATGCACACTACAGATTGATGCAAGCATGTTTTCTGTGAAGGACCAAAAATTATCATGACATGACCATAGCATGGGTCGTTATTGCTATTGGTACAGAAACACTCTCGCTTCCCACATAATTTATCCACAACAAAATATACAGGTTGCAAGGAATTTTCTAAAGGCATTTTATGATAATAGCTGTTAAAACTGACTATACCCATCTGACAGGTTAAACATTACACTAACTAACAAGAGATGGCCAAAGGACATAAATGCAGCAAATGTTCTTTTGGTAATATATTTAAAGGTGTCAAGATGCCACATTACCGGACATTCAGATTAGATGTATGTGTTGTGAACAGCAATGAAGATACCCAGTTTGTAAGCAACAAATCTGAGTGAATCAGTGCAGGATGGAATTGAATGTGCAGGGGGGGGGGTTGAGAAGGCAATCGGTGCTGAATGGATGGATTGAGGCAACGGTATTAGTGCGTGTTAGTTGGAGTAGGTAAAATTGTGAGGGGAGAACGCGGGGGATGACAGTGGGGTTGAATGGGGGGATCTGTGCAGGATGGATGGGGGGAGCAGTGCAGGATGAAGGGGAGGAGCAGTGCAGGATGGATGGGAAGGGGGTCAGTACAGGATGAATTGGGGGACCAGTGTAGGATTGATGGGGAGTGGCAGGAGAATCAATGCGAGGTGGATAGGGAGATCAGTGCAGGATGATTAGATGGGGGGGGGGGGAGGGGTAGATGAGGAGGGGAGCACACGGAATGTCAGTGAGGACTGAATAGAGGCAGGAGTGGGGTTCAGTGCGGGATGGAGAGGAGGGGTCTCAGGATAAGGGGGGTGGAGGGGGGCGTACAAGAGAGAGAGATAGAGATAGAGAGAGAGGAAGGGGAAGAGGAGGTGGGAAGGAAGGTCAGCGCTCCTCAGACAACACCGGAATCATCGCTGCCTTGGCTGTCCCTATCAGGCACGGAAATAGCAATCAAAATATGGAGGGGACCTGGGGACACAATATCTTGGCAGCCGCCCGCGCATGCGCACACTCACACACACACACACACGCGAGCCTTCAGAGGCCCTGTGAACGGTAATTTCAACTCAATCCAGCGCTAAATGCAGCTCAACTCTGCCTGTCTCGCCTGGTCATGCCTGGACTGATGACACATATCCTGTAAATCCAGGCAGGGCTGTAGGTTAACCTGGCGGGACAGGCAGAGTTGAGCTGGGTTTAGCGCTGCTTCTCTGTGCTGGCTGTGGGCACCGCTCCCGTCTGACTCCCGACGTCTCTGGCCACCCTCGAGGGGGGGGGGCTCTCGGGTGGGGTCTTCTCAAAACGGGGGGGACGTGCCCGCCCTGGCCCCCCCCACCCGGTGTTTCCGCCCCTGGTCCCTGTTAATCGCCAAATGCTGCCGCCAAAGGGGGAGGCAGTTGGGATCTCCTCCCCACCACTCCCCTCCTCCGCCAACCACCAGGAAGGTGCTGGGCCGGGCGGTGCAGATGCTTCAGACGGCAGAAGGAGGCCTCCCTGCCTCCCTCCCTCCCTCCTCCCGGCCTCGGTGTGCGGGAGAGTTTGTTTTGAAAGTGCCGTTGGCGGAGTGGCAGGCAGCGGTCGCTATCAGGCCGGGAGGGGGGCGGGAGGAGGAGCAGATGGAACCACCACCGCCGTCGCCACTTCTGCTGTTGTTCAGGGCCCGTCATTCGCTCCGACCCTCCGTCACGCCACACTTAGCATCTTTCCCACACATTACAGCAGTCGCCGATACAAAACGTCACATTCCTTTTCTCCAGAGATGCTGCCTGACCCGCTGAGTTACTCTAGTTTTTTGTGTCTATCTTCGGTATAAACCAGTATCTGCAGTGCCAAGCCGGGCAAAATGACTCAGCGTTTAGGTTGCCCTGCGGCATTTTGGGTGGTCAGTGGCACCCGGGCAACTGCTAATTTCGGGCCCTGCTGAAAGTAATCTCATGTCCACATTCCTGCCTACTTGTTCGCTCCTTTGCTGACCAAAAGTACATTTAACTCTGCCATAAAAAAAAATTTGCACATGCATGAGTCACCGTAGTTGGCGCCATTTACAAAAAGCCCAAAGTCCGATAAGTGTCTTCATCCGATAAATGTAAATAAATTGAATAAGGTTGAGGCACCAGCACTAAACCCTGAAGCAATCATGAGCAGAAAAAGACCATTGCCTATTTATTAAAAAAACCATTGCCTGATAATTCTTTGTTTCCTGTTAGCAAGCCTGCTAATATGTTACCTCCTGCGCCGTAAGCTATTATGTTCAAATGTCTTATGGGCCTGTCCCACTTAGGCGAGTTTTTTCGGCGACAGTCATAGTCGTAGCAGCCCGCCGAAAAACCGGTGTCTGGACCCCCCTACGACAATGTCTGCAACAACCTACCACCTAGTCTATGTCCAGCTACGGCAAGCTACTGACAACCGGCGACCCATTAGGACGTCCACCTACGACCACACAGGCGACAACCTACGACAACCGAAGTCAACCTACGTCCACCCGCGATAACCTACGACAAGCTATGACCCTGTTGGCGCCAACTGAAAACAATTCAGTCGCCGGTACCTGTCACCGGTTGACGTAGATAGTCGCCAATGGAATTCACCGAAGTCAGCACCAGCGACAACCTATGTCATCCTGGCGACAACCTATGACAAGCCAACTCTCGCCGACTGTCATTGAAGGTTTGAACATTTCACAATCCAGCCCGACCAGAAAAACAATACAATTCTTTGGGCAACTGAGGAGACTATTCACGACCATATAGGCGACACCCTGGCGACCACGTGGCAGCAGCCTAGTCGCCTGTATTCGCCTAAGTGGGACAGGGGCATTATGGAAATCTAAGTATAGTATGTCCACTGGTTTCCCTTGATCCACAACACATTACGTCACAGATTGATATGAGAAGCGACAGTGATATGTTGCGTAAAATATTGTCCCTGTTGTAATGTATAGCAATGTCAGCAAATTTGTTTTCTTTATGGGGGGTATTGGTGAAAAGTAACCATTGCCATAAACATAACAAATGTATTCATTTAAGTACAAAAGAAACCTGGGATATATGCTGCTGAAGATTAGCTTATCCAGAGAATTACAACTGTTGGTATATTTCTGGAAATGTAGGTGGCTGTCACTGTTTCTTGACAGAACTTTTGTTCTCCCCAGCTCACCTTTACTGCATTAAACACTTCCAGAAAATAGTCCGCAGTGAGATTTTCAACTTTACTATTCTGAAAAACTGAAAAAAGTTCTTACTTATGCATAGAAAAAACAAATGTAATAAATCTTCTGAAATTACACTTTTTAAAGAGCTAACAGTGAAACCACATTCTTTAACCTTGCTGATATTTGTGATCTCCTGAACCTTAAATACAAACTTATGCATTCTGGAGTGCTTTACTCACTGATGTCAGGATCATAGGATAGGATGTAGTGCATTGGCTAAATCTGTATCAATCCAAACGTCTGGGCTAACAATAAGAGGTCCGAGTTCAAATCCCAACATACCATGTATGGGAGCCATTCTTGCTTAAGCTAGTTACTGTTAGCATATTTTATTATTTTGTCTAGATATTTCTTGTACAATTGTTTTGTAATGCTTGGGGGGGGGGGGGGGGGGGGGGGGGGGGGGGTTGATATGTGGATGGGCGTGACTTACATTGAACTAAGCAAAACGATAGGGAGTGGTCAGGGCAGACAGTAGCTGGCACGAGAGTGAAGGTACAATTTTTAACCAGTTCAGATAGTAAGATCGGGAATTGCCATTATACCACTTATTGAATTTAAATCTGTTTAATGATCTGGAATTTTAAAAAATCATTCAGTAGCAATGATGACCTCAATAATTCTGTGCATTTGTAACTATCTATCTGGTTCATTGTAGGGGTGCAAATCTACTGTCCAACCAAATTTGGCTTACTTACAACTCTAGACCCACCACTGTGGTTGACTAATAAACAACTCACAAGCTACCTACCTCAAGTGTATTTGGTATGAACAATAATTGCTGACTTTGCCAGTAATGTCCAGATCCCCCCAAATGAGTTTAAAAAGTCACTTTTGACTTATTAGGCTCAGCAATCATTCCAGCTGGCTCTGTTGTCAGCGTCTGCAACATCTCCCACTTTGTTGCTCACCAGCATTGAGGAGGTCAAGATAGTGAAGAGAAGATTTCATTTATTTTTCCTTCATCCCAACAGTGCAAGGACAACATTATTGCTGGCATTCAGAGAGCAGACAATCTCTGGCAACCTCCTGGCAGTAGAGCCTGCTGTGTCCCTAGACAATTGCTGTGGGCTCATGACAAAATGAATGCTCCCCCTATGGTCATCAGGTGTCAGGTCTTATTGACTCCTTACAAACACTCTCACAATCTCTGTCATCACTTATACAACTAGTCATTAAATAGCAACTCCCTCTTGGAGGTGGAAGTTCTATTTGTTTTGTCTACATCCATATAAATGCTGGGTGCAAAGATTGAAGCGACTGCACTATTAGGGCTGAACACGGCTATGACTTGAAATAAGGTATGTCACACTGAAACATCACTTTCAGAATGGAATTACATAGGAAAACCCAGCAGAACTGTTCTGCAATCCTCTCAAATAAAGATGTTCATGGGCACCTATCTGTATTCATCTGATCTTCTAGCACTTGGTCCATAGCTTTCAATGCCTGGGTGATTTTAAGTGCACACTTAAGAGACCTTTTAAATGCTGTTGGTGACTCTGCTTCCAGCTTTACATTTTGGCAATGCATTCCAGGTATTCACCATTCTGGGTGAATGCGTTCCTCCTCAAATCTCTTACTTTTAGTTTAAACTAGACCAAGTGGGACCTGTTGGGTCCCTGTCACAGGGGAGGCCTGGTCCCCCAAGGCAACCCGTTCCCCAACGCAATATTCCCCCACTCACCAATAGCCCCTAGGGGAGGCCTGGTCCCCCAACGCAACCCATTCCCCAACAAAATATTCAGGGGCTGCTCATTTTGCTTTATGCACCCTCCCTCATTTTTAAACTTAAAAAAAAAATCAATTGCACTTGCTAGCTAGCAGAACTCAGTGTAGTGTGGCTTTAAAACAAAATGGATTTACACTTGCTAGCTAGCAGAACTCAGTGTACTTTGACTTTACAAAATGTATTTGCACCTGCTAGGGCTAGCAGGACTCGGTGTACTTGGATAGCAACAATGTTGCAAGCAGGGCTACAATCCCATTGTGACATCACAGCTGGAAGCACAGGAAATTAGCAGTTATTTTTTCCAAATTTCTTCAGATATTTGAACATTTTGATTAATAACGAGAAATAATGCATGAAATTTTCAGATAAGGCAATTTTTGACTTCACTGGATAAAACTCTACAGGAATATGTAAAAACGTTACTGTCAGAGCATCATTTTTTTGAGCAGTATGATTATACACACACACACCTTCAAGATCAGAGTTTTATGTCTCCTAGACCAAGTGGGACCAGTTGGGTCCCGTCCCCTCAACACGCGGTTGTGGGGGGAGGGGGCGACCTGCTGCGTCACACACACATTAACCAACCCCTCACACACACACCCTACCCCCCCCCCCCACACACACACACTAACCACCCCTATTGATATTATATTAATATTATTTATTCACTCCTTTTGCCCCAACCCCCGCCCTATCCACTCACGCAGAGCCCCCAACTTGCAGGCATGGCTAGAGAGGGAAGGGGATAGAGTGAGTGGGACACAGAGGCACAGGGAAGGACAAAGAGGCATAGAGAGGAACACAGTGGCACAGAGAGGGATACAGAGGCACAGTGAGGGACACAGAGGCACAGTGAGGGACACACAGTCACACTGGGGGGCAAAGAGGCACAGAGGGACACAGAGACACACATAGGGACATAAGGCACACAGGGGGTTACAGAAACACACAGAGGGACAGAGAGGGACACAGGGGGACACAGAGGAACAGAGGGGCACAGAGAGGGACACAGAGGGACAGGGGCACAGAGAGGGACACAGAGGCACAGAGAGGGACACAGAGGCACACGGAGAGGGAGGCAGGGAGGGGTGGGGAGAGAGGGGGGCAGAGAGGGAGCGGGGCAAAGAGGAAGGGGGGTAGAGTTTGAGGAGTTGGGGGAGCGCGTCATCAGAGATGAGGGCTCGTTCCCAAACGCAATAATCCCTCGCTCTTGGCTGCAAAACGCATCCGTCCCCTACCCGTTGCTGGGGGGGAGGGGGGCGGCAGAGAGAGGGAGGGGGGGGGGGCAGAGAAGGAGGGGGGGTAGAGTTTGGGGGGTTTGGGGGGAGGTGGTGGGCGTGTCGACAGAGGGGAGTGCTGGTTCCTGAACCTCAGGCTGCAGTCAGGGCCCGAGAACGGGTGGTCGGGGTGACGTCACTCTCAGCGCGAGCAAGCAGACAGCGTGGTTTTTTTCAAAGGGCTAGCGGCACGGCCGGGCGACCTGACTCGCAGCATGTGAACACAACATGCAGCCATTGTGACGTCATCACGTCATCATCCAAAGCGGTTTCATTTTCTAAGTTATTTGACATTTTTGAACATTTTGATTAATAACTCAAGAAATAAAGCTCGGATTTTCAGGTAAGCCGATTTTTGACGTCACCGGATAAATCTCTACAGGAATATGTAAACATTTTATCATCAGGTCATCGTTTTTTTGAGCAGTATGATTATACAGACACACATACACACATCCAAGATCAGAGTTTTATAAGTATACTTGACCAAGTTCCCCCAACGTGCGGTTGTGGGGGGGAAACGGCATGCAGCGTCACACACACTAACTATCCCCCCCTCCCCCCCCGCACTCACGCTAATTACCCCCCTTGATATTATATTAATATTATTAATTTGCTCCTTTTACCCCATAACCACCCTATTTACTGACGCATAGCCCCCAACTTGCAGTCACATCTAGAGAGGGGGGGGATGGTAGAGAGCGAGGGCAGAGAGAGAGAAGGGGCAGAGACACAGAGAGAGGGGCAAGAGGGGGACAGGGGGTGGCGAGGGAGGAGAAGAGGGAGGGTGGGTGAGAGGGGAAAGGTGGGGGGTGGAGGGTAGGAGAGAGAGAGAGTGAGAGTGAGGGGTGAGGGGGAGGGGGAGGGGGGGGGGAGAGGTGAGGGGGAGGGGGGGGGAGAGTTGAGGGGGAGGGAAGGGAGTAGGGGTGGTGGAGGGGAGGGAGGGGGGGTTTAGGGGAGGGGGTAGGGGGGAGGGGATGGAGGGGGGGGGGGTGGGAAAAAGAGGGGAGAAAGAGAGAGAGGGGGGAGGGGAGAGGGGGGGGAGGAGAGGAGAGGGGATGAGGACAGGGGGGAGGAGAGGAGAGGGGAGGGAGGGGGGGGGAGGAGGGGGGGGGGGGGTGGGGGGGGGGGGGGGGGGGGGGGGGGGGGGTGGGGGAGGGGGGGGGGGGGGGGGCGGGGGTGGGGGGCCGGCGAGGGTGGGGGGGGGGGGGGGAGAGAGAGAGAGCCTTTTTATTTCAACCCAAACCCCCCCCAAACAACCATTTGCAGGCAGTGCTTTTTTACTTTAACCATATTTTCATTTTCAAACCACATTAAGGGTACTTACTCACAGTTGTGTGGACATGTGTTCAGTGTTATTCACAGCTCAGAGAAACGTGACCCTCTGCCTTCCTCCAGCTTGCAGACTAATTGAGGCACACCACTTCCTGCTTTTATAGTCGATCCCCCTGCCGCCATCAGGGGCAGCAGAGCGAATGGGGAATTTTGTAAAATCAGTAATATCTGTCATTTTTCGTCGACTGGAAAAATCCTCGGCACACATGCGGCGGAGGGGGGCTCTGAGCGAGGTGGCCAGAAATGACGGCCGTAGGTGGCGGTGTTCTCTTGGAAATCGCAGCACAGATCACCAAAACCGGTCAAGAACAGACTTTTAGTAATATAGATATAGATAGATAGGTGGCCTTTAGTTTTAATCACCTCTGATAAGGGGAAAATATATCTGCAGCCTGCCCCATCAATGTCTCTCATAAATTTATATCTGGCCTCCATTTAACCACCTACACTCCAGCAAAACTGACCTTGCCTCTGCCCCCTCGCCTCTTAACTGAAATGTTCCACCGTCGGCGGCGGCACAGCGCAATCGCGGAGTGGGCGATGCCTTGCCCGGGTTGCCGCGCTGGAACTCTGGGATGCTGGGATCTGCCGATTGAACATCGCGGAGCTGCGGTCTGTATAGCGGCCAGCTGCGGGCGGCGGCGCTGAACTTTCCATCGGGAGCCTGGGATCTTTTGCTGAGATCGCCAGTGGTGGAGCTCCATCCAGTTGGCTTCGGAAGCAGCGGTCTCCGGAAGGAAGCGGCCGTTCCAGGCATCCCAAGCCACTGAGAAGGTTCTCCCAATATCGGAGCACAATCACCCGGCGATAGGACCTGGAACATCGGGCCACCGTAGCGGCGACTGTGGAGGCCTCAATAGGCCTGACCATGGGTGGACAAAACTTTGTGCCTTCCTCCACAGTGGGAACCATTGTGGGGGAATGTTTTTATGTTTTAATGTTAAATTTCTTCTTTATGTTATGTTGTATTTTTATTAGTGTGCTCCAAGGACATCTGAATATCCCCTGAAAAAGGGATTAATAAAGTATTTATTATTATTATTATTAATATCCTGGTGAATCTCTTCTGCACCCTCTCCAGTTCCACCACGTCCTCCCCTTCCATAGTGTGGTGAGCAGAGCTGCTGGCAGTACTCCAGCTGGAATCTCACTGATGATTTATATTGAAACATAGGCTTCCTGTTCCAGTATTTAATGCCCCAACCAACAAAGACCAGCATCCCCTATGCCTTCCCAACCACTTTATTTATTTATCCAGACACCCTCAAGGGGCTACAGACTTGCACACGAAAGACCCTCTGTTCCTCAATACTTACAAGCCTCATAACTGCTCCCAAAGTGCATCATGTCAGATTTATCTAGATTAAACTCCATCTGCCATTTCTCAGCCCATTTCACCAACAAACTGATGTCATCCAGTATCCTAAGATTACCCTGACATTGTCAACAGCTCCACCAATCTTAGTGCCGTCTGCACACTTACTTATCATGCCTTTCTATATCCATATCCAAATAATTCACATAAATTGCAAAGAGCAAGGGCCCCTGATATCAGAACACCATTAGTCACAGTCATCCAATCATAATAACCATCCTCTACAAATATCTTCTGTTTCCTAATGCCAAAATAATTTGGATCCAATTTGCAACTATCCACGGGTCCCATGGGTTCTAATCTTTTCAACTAGTCTCATTTGAGGAAACCTGTCAAAAGCTTCACTGAAGTCAATGTTAAAACTCCATCTACTGCACTGTACTTGTCAATACACATTGTTACCTCCTCAAAGAAATTACGCAGATCAGTGAGACAAAATCTGCCCTTGACAAGACCTATCTTTGATCAGTCCCTGCCTTTCCAACTAATCATTAATCCTGTTCATCAGATGCGGGACCAGATTTGCCATTCTCATATCATCTAGCACCACAATGTGTCCAGTGAAATCTCGGCCATCACTTCCCTTGCATCTTATACCAGCATGGATAAATATCTTCTCGCCCGAGGAATTTATCCAACATTAAGCCCACTACGGCAGCTCTTTATTTTTGGAAATTTGTACTAGAATTTCTAATTTTTCTTAGCTGAGTTCTCTTTTTAAAAGGGCTGTACACTTACCTGCAAGTAGATTCTATTAGCCTCCTGTGCATGTTTTGTGCATTTGAACAAAATTGGACTTGCCACATTTAAGGACCTTTATTTCTGGTTCATCCCCAACTTCTTTCCCTAACGTTCCATAACTTCTTTGAAACAAATGGAATGATGGTATTTTTTTCCAAATTGCTCTCCCATCATACAATTTCCAAGGTTCACTAATGCAACTGCTCTCATTTGTCTATCTATGTACTATGTCTCTTAATGTGTAGATACCTCAGTGACACAACTACACAGGCATAAGGGGAACCAAAATGCCTGCGATAATCACAGAGGAATCTCTTTATTCCTGACTGCTGCTACAATCCTTGCTAGAGCGCTATTAAACAGACTAATGACTCACCTTGAGGGTGGCCTACTTCCAGAAAGCCAATGTGGTTTCCGTGAAGCGTATGGAAAAGTAGACATGATCTTCGCAGCAAGACAACTCCAAGAGCAGTGCCAAGAACAAAACGGCTTGTTCACCTCATTTGTTGCTCTCACTAAAGCTTTTGCCACCGTTTGCCTTGAGGGCTTTTGGAAGATCATGGCAAAGTATGGATGCCCTGAAAAGTTCATGACAACGCCATGATGGTATGATGACCAAAGGAATGGATGATGGACAGTTCTCTGACCCATTCCTAGTTACCAAGGTGTGCATTAAGGCTGTGTGCTCATCCCAAACTATATGATGTTAATATGATGTTCTCTGCAATGCTGCCTGATGCCACCTTGATAAATGAGACGGAAACAACCTTAGATACCGAACTGTTAGTACTCTTTATTAACCAAAGGAGACTCCCAGGGAAACCCAAGGTAGGAGAGCATCACAAGGTGCTAATGACTGTGCACACAATACAAACTCAGAAGCTGATATGCAGGAAATCTGGACAAACTTGGACAAATTTATCAGTGTTTGTGGCAACTGTTCTCATAATTAGATTCAGATTCATTTTGTCTGTTCTCGAAGATGCAATGAAATTCCTTGTCCTCAGGATAAATGCAGGAATAAATGACACATACAAAACAACAGATCCTGTTGACTGTTATGAGGTTTGTAATACACTGTCAACAAAGTGGTGACGCCCTTTTTGTTCCTAATCCCTACCCATTTGGCCTAACTTGAGGAACCTCGATTCATCCTCATTCTAGGTAATGCCTTCCTTGACTAAAAGTGCAATAACACCTCCTCTTTTACATCGCATTCGGTCTTGCTGAAAAGTCTGTATCTGGATATACTGAGTTGCCAGTCCTGACCATTTTTTAGCCATTTTCCCAGTGAAGAAAACTATATCCAAGCCCGCATGTTTATTAAAATTTTCAACCGTCAACCTTACTGTTTTGACTCCTTGCATTAAAATTGATGCAAATTAGCATTGTATTCTCCTCAGCTGTGGAGAACCAGGAGCAATAACACAACCTGCTACCATTCAACGATTGAAATGCCAGATTTACCCTGGATAACTTTGCTGCTCTTTTTCTTATAGTGTCACGGTGTCGCTTTTCCATCTGAGAAGGGTCGTGGTGCCATCCAAATAAATGCTGGAATTTTACATAAAAATACATGCTGAAGTGGGGCTGGAATCACTGAGCTCCAGCTCAGAAATAAGGCTGAAATAAGGTTAATAAGGCAGTGAAGAAACCAAATGGCATGTTGGCGTTCACAGCAAGAGGATTTGAGTATTGGGACAAGGATGTGCTACTGCAGTTGTACAGGGCCCTGGTAAGACCATACCTGGAGTATTGTATGCAGTTTTGGTCTCCTAATTTTAGGAAGGACATTCTTGTAATTGAGGGAGTGCAGCTTACATTCGCCAGGTTAATTCCCGGGATTGCAGGACTGACATATGATGAAAGAATGGATCAACTGGGTTTATATTCCCTGGAATTAAGATGAGAGAGGATCTTATAGAAACATAACATTCTTAAGGGATTGGACAGGCTAGGTGCAGGAAACATGTTCCCAATGTTGGAGGAGTCCAGAAACAGGGGTCACAGTTTAACACTAAGGGTTAGGCCATTTCGGACTGAGATGAGGAAAAACGTTTTCACCCAGAGAGTTGTGAATCTGTGGAATTCTCTGCCACAGAGGGCAGTGGAGGCCAATTCACTGGATGTTTTCAAGAGAGAGAGTTAGATGTAGCTCTTAAGGCTAACAGAATCTAGGGATATGGAGAGAAAGCAGGAACTGGGTACTGATTTTGGACGATCAGTCATGATCATTTTGAATGGCGATGCTGGCTCAAAGGGCCGAATGGCCACCCCCTGCACCTATTTTCTATGTTTAATATGGGTAATGGCACTGAAGTTTGGGCTTACTTGTGCACGTGTGGTAAACTGCCAGGTCCGAGTGAGCGCGAGAGACATTTCTTCACACACACACACACACACACACACACACACACACACACACACACACACACACACACACACACACACACACACACACACACACACACACACACACACACACACACACACACACACACACACACACACACACACACACACACACACACACACACACACACACACACACACACACACACACACACACACACACACACACCTGGGACATTGGAGGAAATGGTAAACTCGCATAACTATTACGCAATTCTGTGATCAGTCTTCAAGCAGGATTAGTACAGACACAGAAATACTTGGCTGTCTCGACCAGCTCAAGATGGTACGTGGCAGAAAAGTATCTCCAAAGAATAAAGAGAAAAATAATTTATAAAATTGGGTAAACTAAACTTAAATGAATAAAGTGTCCAGGATGATTGTGAAAGTGAATATGGAGTTTGAAAACTCTGCTACAATGGGAGTTGACGTTTAGACATTATGGATAGAATGCATGCTCTAATTGATTAAGTGCATCTGAAACAGTGTACTGTTTGAATTTTATTCCAAAAATGCACACAATTGGCCAAAAGCCACTTCCACAATAGGATTTTACATCATTTCAGTGTTCCAATGCAATCCACCTCTCTTAAGGAAATTATTTTGGACCTGGGCATTTTGTTAACTTTAAGCAGAATGGCTTGCTGCTATTTTTTCTTTGAGCAACATTTCATTATGGACTAGTCTTTTATGTTGGGTTCATTCTCAGATAAGATATTAGATTATACAGAGTTCAGTCCCAGCTGGCTTCTACCACAATAAATCTGGATACAATCTATAAATTTATAAGAACATGGCCCAGAAATAGTACTTTGTTATGCTTGCTTTATATTATTAAAATGGCAATAAAGATCAATATTACATATCTGTACTGATTCTAACGATTATTTTTAAGGCTTCACCAGTATCTGTTTTGTTTTACCTGTGCTAATGAATGGGTATTTTACATTCTCCCATAGAAAATCGTCATAGAGTTATAGAGTGTGGAAACAGGCCCTTCAGCCCAACTTGCCAACGCCGACCAACATGCCCCATCTAAACTAGTCCAACCTGCCTGCTTTTGGCCAAGATCCCTCTAAACCTACCCTATCCATGTACCTGTCTAAATATTTCTTAAATGTTGCAATAGTACCTCCTAAATGTTGTGATAGTACCTGTGTCTCTAAAGAGTGGAGTCAGGCCTAAACAAATACAAAACCAGACTGCTGGAGGAATTCAGCGGGTCAGGCAGCATCTGTGGAGGGGAATGGACAATGTTTTGGGTCGGACTTCTTCTTCAGACTAAGTTTGCAACTGAAATTCGTAGAATTTCCCTCCACAGATGCTACCTGACCCATTGAGTTCCTTCAGCAGTTTGTTTTTGAAGATACCAGCAGCCACATTCTCTTGAGTCTCCACTGCTTTGAATATTGCGCATTTGATGTGGTATAAACACGTGGCCACCACTGAAAACGAAAAATTAATACATCCTTAAGTGGTAAGCTGCAAAGATGCTTCCTCTTGTATCTACGGCAGTCTCCACCACTCCTCAAGCAACTGCTTTGGATTACTGCCGGTGAGAATAGTGCATGAAATTCATCTTTTTAAAAAGGCCAAGCTGCTAATGCAAGTGTGACGAATATCAGCAGCTTGTCCAGATAATGTAAATGGTGCCAGTTTGGAGCTGGCCTTAGGCTTCCTGGGTCAGGTGTCTGCAGTCTGTGTGCTGCTGTTTTATACACCCAGCAATGTGCCATAACTAATTCCTTGGCCAAAGAGCAAAGATCCCAGAAAATTCTCTGAAAGAATGAATGAAAATCAAACTAATGCCCTTTGGCAGAAACCATGTTGCAAACAATATTTATAGTCTAAAACTTGAATTAGGAATGGAAGCTTGCTGTTCGGGGACAGAAGATCCAACACTGCTATGCAACTTCAAGGCCTGCAGCATGATAAGGGGGCAGGCATCCAAAATGTTCCAATGGAGCAAATTATATGCCAAGGATGTTTGAACAATGTTCTGATATTCTGTGCAGTTTCAAATTTATGAGTGAACCATTAATTTGTGTTCCTAAATAGATAACAATTGATACCAACAAATCATGATACTTTCACTGAGGATTTATCAACAAATGAAAAAAAAGTGCTAGAACAACAATTCCAAATATCATGTCCCATAAAATTCAGGGGACAACCTAACCTATCAAAACCATAACAAGGCCGAAGTGGCTGGGATTTACATGTCCAAGTGTTAGTGCTTGGGAGGTCATTTCAGATTTAGGCCACAATATAGCTCACTTTGACAAGCAGCAGAGAACCCGATGAAAGAAGGCAGAAAAGACAGATCTACTTGGTAAACTCTCAGGTACAATACCTCTCCAGTATATATGCCAGCTTCATTCTACAATGTATTAAAAAATAGACAAAGGAAGCATTCATCGAGTTTATTAAGTCAATTAAGATCTGAGGAGTCTGTACCTTACATTATAGATACAATGCCACCTAACACTTTCTTACCACAAATGCCATTAAATCAGCAGGGTTTTCCATAACAACCTTAATCTTTGCCTTGTATTCATAGTCAGAGTCATAGTCATAGTCTTAGTGTAGTCGATAGAACGTGCCTCAACTACCTCCCCCGGCATCTTGTTCCATACACCTACCACTCTGCGTAAAAAAGGTACTCCTCAGGTTCCTATTAAATCTTTCCCCCTTCACTTTAAACCTATGTCCTCTGGTTCTTATTTCCCCTACTCTGTCCGTCTACCTGATCTATTCCTCTCATTATTTTGTACACCTTTATAAGATCACTCCTGGCAATATCCTCGTAAATCTTCTCCGTACCTTTCACAGCTGTAAACATGTCATGTCATTTTATGCTCATGTCACTGGACCTGCTGTGGTCTGTAAGCAAACATGAGAAAGGCTGAAATCCTCAAAAGGGAACCATAGAGGGTGTTTCTTTAAAGCTGCCATTAATTCTCCACTGTATCTTAGTTGCATCATAACTTGATTAGTAATCATTGCTGACAATATATACCAAAGTCTTTCTCAATGCCATAGCTTCTTGTGAAAACTGAATGTGATGATAACTCAATGGGATGCCACTGCAAAGGGTCTTTATGTTTGTCATCATGTGTGAGATATCAAACAGTCCCAGTACACCAACCACCTAGTCACAGTGGATCATGTTCTTCACTATTTCTTTCTATACCATGCATTCAGATACATCCATACAAGAGTTTCATGGACTATTGTTGAAGAATACCTTTATGCAGCATGCAGTAAATAATCAATAAAGTGCTTGTAAGCACAAATGCTAAATTATGAAGATAGAAGGGTCCCTTCAATCTTAAAAAAAATCATGTTTAATGGGGCTAGGGAGCAGAGTTGTTCCGTGCGAGTATATACGTACAGAATTCTGTCTTCCACACAAGAGCAGTCAGTGTCATTGTCATACCTACTCATATCCCACATGCCTTGCTTATATACTACCAATTTTATTCCAGTAAACCAACATAATCTGTGCATTTGGTACTTAGTGGCTCTGTGTAACTGATTCACTGAGGAACCACACATATCCAATACCAGTAAACGTGTACGCTGTTTTGCAGCAACTATTTAGGTCTTTTTTGAATGTTTATTTTATCCTAAGCTGTTTTTCAACAAAGACCCAATAGTTTTCACCAATGGAATTAATCTTTGCAGAGTAAAGATAAGTAATTACCATGTCTCTGCTGAGAGATGTCACAGAATTGATAGTTATAATGGCTGGTCTATTATTTTGAGAACCAAGATGAACAATTCAATAAATCTGCAAGTAATATTGATCATGACGTTTCACCCTACCATGATAGTGTTTAATTGCTTTTAGTTTTTAATATTCAGCTTTCACCCAGACCCTTTCCACACCAATGCAATCAACATGTGGCAAAGTTACCTAGAAAAATTAGAAATTAAAAAATGGCAACATAAGCACATAAACACTTGCCAATTATAGTTTAAACATTTAAGTGTGCAGGAAGGAACGGCAGATGCTGGTTTAAACCAAAGATAGGCACAAAAAGCTGAAGTAACTCAGCGGGACAGGCAGCATCTCTGGGAGAGAAGGAATGGGTGACATTTTGGGTCGAGACCCTCCTTCAGACTAGTCAGGGATAAGGGAAACAAGAGATATAGACGATGATGTAGAGCGATAAAGAACTATGAATGAAAGATATGCAAAAAAGTAACGATGATAAAGGAAACAGGCCATGGTCAGCTGTTTGTTTGGTGCAAACTAGAAGCTAGTGCGACTTGGGTGTGGGAGGGATAGAGAGGGAATGTGGGGTTGCTAAATTGCATTACTATCTGCAATCTTGCAGTTCTGTCTGCTTTACATGGGGAAAATATATTCTTCATTCTGTACAGTCCAGCTATGCTGATTAGCGTGATCTACTCTAGACCAGATGATCGGTGACAGGCTGATAGCTGTAACCACATGAGAGCAATCACCGACAATTTTCTCAGGTATGAAGACTGCACCTCTGTCCTGCACAACAATCCTGGGTTTATTTATACTATAACTATCAAAGCGTAAGATTGCTCAAAAGAGAGAGCTCTTTTGTTAACCTGGACCTCAGATACCAAGCGAAAACAAGGAATGTGTTTATAAAACATCTGCCCTGGTTACAGTTGCTTGCTCACATGAAGAAATCCACCAGCTGCAATGGCAGTACTATGCAGCTGCAAGACATTATGTTACTGATTATCCAAATGGTAACTCAGCTCACCAAGAAAAAATGCTTTGGGCTTTCCTGGCTAGAGGCACGCTCGCAACCTAACAGTACAGGATCCAATATTTTCTCCTATCACATACAGTGGAAATCTTTTCTACACTGGATCCTTCCTATTTTTTAAGATAGTTTGTCATTACCGATATATTACCCATCGCTCCATTTCACAGGAGCCACGACCAAGTAGAAAAGCATGGATGGGGACCGAGAAGATGCCTTGGCATTAGAATGAGTGATTTGTATCTTTCCATATAACCTTTGCCCTTGAGCAACCTACATTATAATTAAATATATAATAGATACCATATTAGATACAGAAGAGTAATAGATTTGTAGAAAGATAACAAAATAAAATAAATCAATGTGAATTTCTTTAGTTATTCATATTCTGACCCAATAATGCTCCACAGTTCCAGGAAGCCTGTGAAATTTCTGATATTTTTTTAAAGTGCATCCACTAAGTTGTACTTTACTTGGTCAATAAATCCAAAGAATTAGATGAAATTCTCAAAAGAAGAAGTTGGAGAAATTCTACTTTGTACATTTTCTCAAAGGAGTGCCATTTTTGCCCTGCTTAAAGATTCCCTACATAAATTCTGCTCCCCTGACACTCTTCCCTTCCTCTCATTCATTCATTATTTGTCTAAATACATTCCTCTATCTATTTAATAATGTATATTTAAAATAGTCTTTCTTAAAAGTAAGTGAAAATATGACAAAAGTATTATAGGGAAAGCAACATGCAATGTAATGCATCTATAAAATATTATGCTATCACAATGATGCTGACATACAAAAAGTTTGTCATGTTCATAAGTGATAGACTTTTCGGCCAATCGAGTCTACTCTGCTATTCAATCTTGACGGATCTATCTTTCCCTTTCACCCCATTCTCCTGCCTTTTCCCCATAAACTTTGACATCATTACAAATCACAAATCTATCAATCTCTGCCTTTAAAATACCCAATGACTTGGCTCCACAGCTGTCTGTGGCAATAAATTCCACAGATTCACCACCCTCTGACTAAAGAAATTCCTCCTCATAGGGGGGGGTTGTTGGGGTGGGGGTGGGGTTGTGGGGGTTGGGGAGGGGATGTGTGTGGTAGGGGGGAGTGTGGCGGAGTGTGAGGGAGGGGATGTGGGTGGTAGGGGGGAGTGTGGCATAGTGTGGGGGAGGGGGGTTGGGTGAGGGGAGGGTGGTGGACGGAGGGGTGTTTGGGGGGGGGGGGGGGATGTGGGGAGGGGGTGTAGGGAGGGGGATGGGGATGGGGGGTGTAGGGGGGGGGGGGGGTGTAGGGGAGGGGGGGTGTAGGGGGGGGGGGGGGTGTAGGGGAGGGGGGGTGTAGGGGAGGGGGGGGGGGGGGGAGGGGGTAGGGAAGTAGGCGGGAATGTGTGATGGGTGTAGGCGAGGAATGGTCTGGTGGGGTTAGAGGTAGGGGAGGGGGTGTATGTGGGAGGAAGTGTATGTGGGAAGGGGTGGTGTTGGCCCCCACTCACAGTACACAGAACACAGAACACAGACCCCGCTCGCACTTCGCTCGCAACGCTCCTTCAGTTTTATTCTCGCGGCCAGTGATTGATAGCGGGTGCCGGTCGGGGCGTCGCCGTCTTGGCGAATAACAGACCAAAAACTTTTCTAATATTTCACCGATCGGAACTAAACTTATTTGACTTGCAGCAGAGGAGAATGGTGAGTAAGGTGGCAAAAAAATCGTAGTGCTATGGGGGGTCGTTTTTGCGCAAATATAATTGTAACGCAGACCGGAAGTGGTCAATTTGAGAGTTTTAGTAATAGTATGGACGTCACTTAAAATTTGTAATCATGTCCCTTTCATAAATTTGGTGTCAATTGTCAAGAGTTATCACCTTCACCGCCAAATGAGGAAGAAAGCAAGTTGAAAATAATTTTAGAATTTGTATTTAACGTGGCTTTTCCCTCCAATTAGATGATGCTCTACTGGGGTATTTTTGAACAATAATTCTTTTGTATATATTAGAATATTACATATTTAGAAAGCATGATGTTTTGGGAGGGTTACATCTCATAGAGTCACAGAGAGTCATAGTGATAGTGTGGAAACAGGCCCTTTGGCCCAACTTGCCCACATCGGCCTACATGTCCCAGCTACACTAGTCCCACCTGCCAGCATTTGGTCCATATCCCTCCAAACCTGTCCTATCCATGTATCTGTCTAACTGTTTCTTAAATGTTAGGATAGTTCCTACCTCAACTACCTCCTCTGGCACCTTGTTCCATACATCCACCACCCTTTGTGTGAAACAGGTACCCCTCACATTTCTATTACATCTTTTCCCCTTCATCTTAAACCAATGTCCTTGGGTCACTGATCTGTGTCACTGATTCTCTTCATTCACAAGTAATATGCGTGATCACACTGCTGGACTTGCAGTTTTTTGTCACCACATGAATGGAACGAGCAAAGACATTAACAACCCATAGAGCTGCAAGAAGAGGAACAGGGGGACAGCATGTTACAACATGTAGGTTAAGAATCTATCAGACTTCACAGAGGTACAGGGTGTAAATCAGTTGTATAACTAGAGCAAGACAGTTGTGTAACCATGAAATTAAAACTGGAAACAAGGACCAGAACATGCGAGGCTAGGCACGGAAAGCTATCATAATTTTTGAATATCCATAACAGACTCCTTCAAATTAGCACTAGTCAGTTTAGTGAAGACAAAAATAGGTAAGCCATTGGTGGCTTGAAGATTACTGAGAAGAAATTAGCAAAAGTTAAAAAGAATGATGAGGATCAGGAGAAGCAGATAGAACATAGAATAATACAGAACAGGAACAGGCCCTTTGGCCCACAATGTTTTATGTCAAACATGATCCCCAGTTAAACTGATCACATATCCCCCTATTCCCTGCACTTCCTTGTGCCTATCTAAAAGCCTCTTAGATGCCACTATCGTATCTATCCCACCATTCTGTGTAAAAAACATGCCCCACACATCTCCGTTACCTTTCTCACTCTCACCTTACAGCTATGGCCCCTAGGGTTGGACATTTCCACCCTGGGAAAAAGATTCTGATTGTCTACCCTATCGACGCCTCTCGTAAATTTATATATTTCTGTCAAGTCTCTCCTCAACCTCCGACGTTCCAGAGAAAACAATCCAAGTCCAGCCAACCTCTCCCTGTTGCTGAAATCCTCTAATCCATCATTAAGCAGCACTGAGCGCTACGAGTGTGGTGATGCAATAAACCATTGAGGTGAATCTCTTCTGATCAAACTTAATTTTGACCCCAGTACCAATTGACCCAGTGCTCAGGCCTAGCACATTAATGTCTCCACACCGTCGAGAAGTACATTTGTTTGCATGAATGATTATGAATGTTAACAAGAATACCATAAAATCTTTTCCTTCATTGAGAATTGACTTCACCATTGATTTTGTTAAATTGCACATAACTTATGTCTATCGATATTACTTTTGTGCAGGCTCTAATGGCTGGCTTGTGTGGATTACGTTACTGATTTGAATGCTTTCCCCATGTGGTTCCTCAATGGCTACACATTGGGAGTTGGAAGGCTGCTAAACGTCCATGGGGGGATTTTGATATAGGCACGGTGCCTAGTGAAGGAAGAGGATGCACACCACTGGCGTTTTGCCTGGGCATAGTAGCATGGTCAAACTAGTTGTATGACAGCAATGGAGTCATTGATTCAGAGGTTGCTGGCATGTTGTCATTGTGAGAGTAGGCAGTCAATCCTTCTTCAAAGTATGATGCAGTTATGCAAGACTTTGATTAGGTCGCATTTGGAGTACTGTGTGCAGTTCTAGTTGCATCATTTTAGGAAGAATATGGAGGCATGGGAGAAGATGCAGAGGAGGTTTACCAGAATGCTGCCTGGATTACAGGGTGTTAGCTACAAGGAGAGGTTGGATCAACTTAGATTTTCCCTGGAATGGCAAATGTAGAGGGGAGACTTGATAGAAGTATATAAAATTAAAAGAGGCATATAGAGGTAGACAGTTACTACATTTTTCCTCGGGTGGAAATGTCCAACGGTAGACTATGAAGTAAGAGGGGGAAAGTTTCATGAATATTCGTGGGGCAGGTTTTTTTACACAGTCGTGGGGGCCTGCAACACGTTGCCAGGGGTCGTGATGGAGGCAGATACGATAGTGGTGTTTAAGAGGCTTTTAGATAGGCACGTGGAAGTGATACGGATCATGTACAGGCAGATGAGATCTGTTTAACTTGGCATCATGTTGGGCACAGACATTGACCCACACAATTGGTCTTTGGCCCACCCGTTGTAGTCCCATTGCACCCCTTTTCTCTTTTACTCCACTTTAATCCTTTGGCCTTAGACTTTATCAGTGCTATTCATGCACGCTCAACTATCCCACCGCATCTTTAGTGCTCCTGCCAGGCCCCTCTTTATTATGTCCCTGCAGCAACAACATTTTCTCTAAATTCAAATTTACAACTGCATCTTGCCTATCAGTGAAACACAGGTGTAAAAATTACATTGAAATGTCCTTTCCCATTACTGCATGAGGCTGTTCCCTTTATGTTTATACTTTCCGGAAAAAATAAGTTTATATTTTCACATTCAAAATGGAAACTGGCAATGTAATTAACTCCTAGTTTTCAGCATTTCTACTGTACGGAGGGTGCAATTATATTGCGATGCAGATGAAGAGAAAGGAATTACATAATGGATCAAACTGATTTCTGAACATTTCAGAAGTCCTATATGTAGCATGCACATTCATGTCAGAATCACAAAGTTTAGACTCATGATGAGCATTGTCATTGATAGTCTCCGATGGCACGTGCATTTCATGTAGATCTCCTAACGTCAATGGAAGAAAGATTTGCCTGACAAGGCCTCCTGTGATAAAAAAAACGTTATGGGATGGATTTAGGATCTATCAGAGACCACCAATGGCTTCCAGGTACTGAAATGCTTCCCTAGGCCCCACATTATATTTCTTGTCACCTCTGTCTTCAACAGGTCTCATCTCCTGTACAGCTGTGCACAGCAGCCAGATGATTTAACTCAGAATGCAGTGCAATTCTAATCTGGCATCAGCAATTTGTTCAAATTGGGGTTGGATCAGAAGGCATTGAAGTTCCTGTTAGCCACGTGTGGTACTGATGATACCATGCTTGTTTCCTCCAATACATCACAGCTATTTCCATAATTGGATAACCTCAAAGTCACACTGTCCATGTGCATGAGTAGCTCGATGTACGCAAGAGAGTGTTGGGAAATAGTTTGAAGGAAAACAGAGGGAAACACTTGGGGATTGAGGCTAAATGGAGTGGGTATAGTGTCAAATGGCCATCTTTTGTGTTGTGAAATTTTATGATTGATTGAGGAATTATCAATCAGTAGCTCATTATTTTGCCAGCCAGTACAGTGTATGTAATGTATATTTCTACCTTTAGTTATTGTTGAGCTAATAGAAATATTCTGACTCTTGCCAGAGAAATTAAATTGATAAGATTCTCATAAAATTTCAACGTATTTTTAAATTAATTCACATGATATTAAAGTCACTTGAAATCCTGACAGTTAGGATTCCTCCAATTACTCCTGAATTTAGAATTGATGGCATTGCTCAGTCTGGAGTGGCATGTAGACCAGCATTGGTAAGATGGCAAATTTCTTTCTCTGAAGGGACTGAATTGGCTTCAACAATAATCTAGTTTCCTGTCACCATTACTATTTACTAGATTTTTTATTCCATACTTAATTACTTCAATTACTTAATTAATTGAACATAAATTCTATTACTATCATATGGTTTCACAGCATATAAAATTATTAGAGGCATTGATAGGGTAGAGATGCAGAACCTTTTTTTAGGATGGAAAAATCAAATACTGGAGGACATAGTTTTAAGATGAGAGGGATAAAGTTTAAAGGAGATGCGCGTGTCAAGTTTTTTTAAATACAGAGGGTGGTAAGTGCTTGAAATACATTGGCAGGTAGTTGTGGAAGATACAATAGTGGCATGTGAGAATTTTGGATAGGCATATAGATGTGCAGGGAATGGAGGAATATGGATTATGTGCAGGCAGATAAGATTTAGCTTTGGCATCATGTTTGGCACAGACATTATGGGTCGAAGGGCCTGTTCCTGTGATGTACTGTTCTGTGAGATCCAAATTCAGGACTGCAGATTGAAAATTCAGAACTAGTCCACGATGCTATCTTTGGATTGTCATGAGTAGAATGCACTGTGACCTTTAATTGGTTAGATTACCTCAGCAACATGTTTCTGCAAATTAAAATGTACCAGCATGAATGGCAGCAGATTATAAAAAACAATTCTGAATATTTGTTGTCTGGTCTCAGGCATAATTTATAAATAGCTTCCTTGCATGTCAGAAGAGGCAGCAGACAAGATTGCATTGAACCAAAATACAAAAAAAAACAACTTACGGTCAGATTGCCTAAAACCTTGACTTTTGATGTACTGCTTACAGTGACTGAATGATATAGTGCCAAATAGGATAATGTTTAATGAAAGTCAAGGTAACTTGTCCTCCTGTTGTATGGAGTTACTAATAGAAAGATTGTCAGCATATCAAGCCTCGCAAAAGGTGTCCTCTGGTAAAATGCTGTTCATATGTAGCCCCAGATGCCAGTTTATGCTTGGCAGACAAACAGATGTGACTGTGGTTGCTGGGGCTTGGCATGACCACTCATTGTCAATATGGAATATATACACATGGACAGGGCATCAGCTGTACAATAGCAAAACAGGCCTTGAAGTGTCAAAACAGCAGCAAAGTTGTAAGAGGAGTAAGGATCCATGACAACCAGTGCAGTGTCGCAATGAAAAAAGCCAGCGAGGATTATATTTTGACATATCACAAAATAAAGTGTCCAGCAAACTTAAAGTTCACATCATCAAACTGATGAAGCAGTAGTCTGGAAAAAAACCTCATAATATGTTGAAAATAATGTTGTTCATTTAGGGAGCTTTTGGATCATTATACTGCCAAATTAAATATATCCACAGCATCATGTATATCCACAGCATCACTGTAAACACCTGGTTAACTGAAACATTGTACATTTGACACATTTATAATTTCTCATTAATAAGCATGTGTCAGAGTCACCAGCTATCCTTAAATATGGATTAGTTCAAAATTAAACTCAGTTTATCAACTAGTGAACAATATATTTTATACAATTCACACAAGCCTCCTTCACTGAATTTACAACTGGCTTCATTCATAACAGTCATTCCATAAGTTTCATGAAATAATGAGATGGAATTCTTCAAGAATATAGTAATCAAAAATAGCACATGTTGAGTTTTTAAAAGCTTTTATCTGAAGTTTGGGATTGAATCTTATAGTCTTGGGGTCCAAACTGGACAGCCCTTGTAAAATGACAAAGGATTACTGTGCGTGATTATCCTATACCGATTGCTTTTACTGCAGTTAAACACCAATGGTCCAGCCTACAGTGTTGGGAAGTACAATAAAATGTGTTGTGCATGTGTTTTGCCACAGTGGAACCTTATTATGCATGTTAAAGTCCAGCACCAGCCTTGTATCGAGCTTTGCATGGAATTTACATGTTGTCCTTTCCAGGATGGAAGTGCTTAACACTATTCACATTCTTGTGCATTACTTAACTACCGCTTCAGCTTCTATTACACCACAACAGAAATCATCCATTGTCTGTATGCCGCAGTGAAACTTTATTCTGTTCAGGTCACTGCCGTACCAGTTAACATGCCTATGTAGTCTTACAGGGTGTCATGGCATTTTAGGAATCTACTTACCTACAGATTGTTAGAGGGGCAGAACTGTAATGGGTCTACGGAGCCCAATTATTCTTAGGAATGACATAACTTAGTTATTTAGTGATACAGTGTGGAAAGTTGCTCTCCCCTGCCGGTTTCCTTCCGGTGCCCTTGCTGTTTTGCCAATTTTTACAGCTTGATTTGTCATATATATTTTGTGCAGGCTTTTATTTTTACAACATGTCTAAGAGATTCTGGACTGGCTATCAAATGGATGATGAGTTATTTGCTTATTGGCACTGCAGCAGGATCATCTGGTCACAGCTAGCCTGGATCTGACAAGATTGCTGCCTCCTGACCTCCTCCTACTACTTTGCAATGGACCACTACAGCTTAAGTCAAGCTGACCCCTCATGATTGCAAGACTATGCTTTGTACACATTGAATAATCATACCCATTCTGCCGAGTATATGTAGGAAGGAACTGCAGATGCTGGTTTAAAAAGCTGGAGTAACTGCGCAGGACAGGCAGCATCTTTGGAGAGAAGGAATGGATGACGTTTGGGGTCAAGACACTTCTTTACGACTGGGGGTCCAGTTTTTTGTGTCTATCTGCTGAGTACTTTAGTGCTTCCTTCAGGGCAGCCATTGTAGGAACAGCCAAATAGTCTGTTTTCTGTGACATTTTGAACAATGACATTGAATCCTTTATCTGCATAATGCCTAAGTGAGTGGATTGTGCGCAGGAGGCAAATCATATTGTCAACAGATTTTAATCACCCAATGGCCACCTTTCTGGTTGTTGGATCGGCTCAAAAAGAGGTGGCACAGTATACCACTACTGAATGATGGCATCATCCTAACTACCAAGATACCGTCTACCGGCCCGTGAGATCCACAAAGTATGGTCAAAGACTAATTGAGGTATAACCAATTCATGACTTCATTATCATAGAAAAGTTTGCAATTCAGCAGCAGGGCATTCATTCTAACCTTCTGCACTCAACTTGCAATATTGAAAATCATGGAGCTCTCTTTGAACAGAAATCTGCAGTGCCCTTCCTTACATAAAAGGATGCTGAAAATATTTTCAGCTCCACCCCCAAAAGAATTCTAATACATAAAATCTCATGATCACAATTACTTTGACAGCCATTGGCCATGTGATTTTTATCTCGTTCTGAAAATCTATCTCAGCCTTCAATGTGCTTAGATTGATCATCCACAATCTAGAATTTGCACAAAACCTTACCGCTGTACTCAAAGCTGATTAGTACAATCACCAGAACCTCTTTATCAGCAAATGTGCCCAAAATAAGTACATAAAATGATATTTTACATCTAAAGCAGTTGAACATCACATGTATTTCACTTTATAAACGTTACATGTATTTTAACCTATTATTGTAACATTTAAAATTATTGTAATATATAAATAATTTGAAACAGAGCATACATTGTCTCTAAGATGCTGTGGGACAAGAGCATGTAAAACCGTTTTTTCTTTTCTATCTCGTATTATTTTATGCTTGTATAATCATTAACACGATAAAAATAAATGGATTAGCACTTCTTCTGAGATCGTTGTCAGAACAATTCCAGATAAATGAGGTAAGCTAAGATATGTTATTCCATAAAATAAATACAAAGCATATTTGTTTTATTCCCCCATAATGTCCCATACATTTTATGGTCTGTTTTGCATGACATAGATTTACTGGAGATTTGCAATTGAACTGCACTTGTTTTAAGATCTGTGCATGTACAGTACACTGATGAAACTCTTTTTGCATGCATTCCCAATTGGATATGTGCTCTGTTCTCAAATCCTTTGTCTAACTGTTACTGTCATCTGAGAATGAGCTGGAACAAGCAATTTCGAAACAGAGCCTCTTTTATATTTGAGTAAACAAGAACTTTTGATATGTTCTCGGTTCATTAAGGTTCTCGTTGTAAAACTGAACCTAAACTGTTCTATTGGCAGCTGCCAAAGTTTTTCTGACACAAAAGGCCGGTGTCTACATTTTTACTGACACAAATGGCAGGAAACTGTTTTACGTGGTGCAATCTTGTAAAATGTGCAATATGTGCAAAGTTCAAACTGCAGTTAATCCAGATTATGCAGAAATTACATTGAACATTTCAGTCATAATTTAGTTCAATGGCACAACAGGCAAGTTCCTGATTACTCTGCATTCATCTGTTCGAACATAAGGGAGGTTCAGCCACAGAAGTGGCCTGAGAATGTGAATTTGATAAAATATCTGGAGTAAAAAATCAATACAAAAATGACCAAATATCTGGCTCAAAAATTGACATGATTCTATTGTTGGCAGAAAATGAATCAATTTTCCATCCTTAATCTTGAACTACAATATGCATATACTAGGTAGGTATTTAGACTGCAGTTTCTTGCTGTTTATGCTCTCTGATTTTGTTTGAATTCTTCCAATTGAGAAATTTGAATAAAGGACCAAATAATCAAATTAATTAACGTATAATTTATTTTCTCACAGAAGGGAAAACTATAGCCTTGAAATTATTCCTCCCGTGACAGATGAGAGTGAATCAGTAGGGACAGCTGTGGTTGAAAATGTAAAATTTCCACATTTCCTCAAGACAAATAAGGCATCCATCGTCCATGCCAGCTCACAGAACAATCACATTTTCTACTAGGTTTTCCCATGTTCTATTCTTCCTACATTCCCTACAACTCCCCCCAGATTCCATCACTCACCTGCACATCAATGGTAATTCACAGAGGCTAATTAACCTACCAACCATTGTATCTTTGGGATTTTCCCTGGCAGAGTAGAAATAAGTGAAATAAAACATAAAGGAAGCTATGATGCAGTGAACATTACCAGGACGAAAAAAAATCAATCTGAGTTTTATAAATGAAGGAAAAGCAACAGAAGATTAGAAATGCAAACAAAATGTGTCAAGATTGAAGAGTAAAATTGGAAATAGTATAGGATTAGTAAGCAATATAAATGTGGAAATAGAAAATGCAGTTAAGGATCAATTAGTCGAGAATCTTTGAACAAAAACACATTTCAATGGTGGTTGGAGGAAGAAAGGAATATTGCAGCAAAAGTGGCAGAACAACCACTGCCATCAGAGAGAGGGAGTGGTGATACTCCAGCCAGAGTGGTAGAGCATGCTGCACCTCTGCCAATGGGCTCCTCTCGGAGTCAGAACAAGTGCAACATATCCAGATGCAATTAAGGCAAATCCTGCAGGTCATATGGCACTTATAGTGGTGCTGGGGCAGTCACATCAACCCAATTTCTGCCCCAGTTCTAACAGAGATTTGTGAAACAAAAGTGAAGTACAAGAACCACTAGAGAAATTTGACAGGATAGGCACACGACAAGGTAGTAATGCTGTATATTAAATGGTGGGAAAGGGTCTGCACTGATTTTACCTATCATAAAAAGCCATAGAAATCAGAAGATGCAATAGTGATTCCAAGCTTACCCTTTCAAACATTATTTACGAATTATCTAATTGAAATGCAACATTGACAGCATAACACACCTATTCACAATGGGATAAAAGATATATTGTAAATTAAATGAACGGAAGAAATCAGAGTGGACCATTTGGCCTTTTGTGCCCGCTTCACCGTTCAACAAGATTAAGGTTAATTTTTTTAATCTGAGCCATTTTTTTCCCCCACTAAGCCAATGGACCTTAATTTACTTAATTTCCAAAAATCTATTGTTCCTGTTCTTGATAATGGACTCCAGGGTTCTCTTGGGTGCAGAATTCCATTGACTCACTATTGTCTGGATGTAGGAATTTCTTCTCTTCTCATTCCAGAATAGCCGATTGATTATGTGTATAAAGGAACTGCAGATGCTGAAGAAAGACACAAAGTGCTGGAGTAACTCAGCGGGTCACGCAGCATCTCTGAAGAAAAAGGATGAGTGACATTTCGGGACCGGACCTGAACTGACCCAAAATGTTACCCATCCTTTATCGTCAGAGATGCTGCCTGACCCGCTGAGTGCCTCCTGCATTTTGTGTCTATCTTCTGACCGATGTCTATCTTATGTCTCTGGACATCGCAGCTAGTGAAAATATTTCTGCATCTATCCTGCTCAGCTCCATAAGAATTTTATACACTTTGATAACATCACTTTTCATTTATTTAAAACTTAGACAGTCTATGCTCAGTCTACTAAATCTCTCCTCATAGGAAAAGCCAGCATCTCAGGAATCACCAAGAGCAACATGCTAATCAAGGCCAGACAGATTCAATTTGTAAAATGAAAGCTGTATCTGACAAATTTAATAGAGCCCTCTGAAGATTAAGAGTGTAGTGATAAAGTAAATGCAATGAAAGCTAGGTTTATAGATTTTCAAAATGCATTATGATTAGGTGCCACATAGGATGGAATATTGATTGCCTCCCATTTTAACCAACTTTTTCGTGGAAGAACATCAAGGCCACAGAAGATGTGCAAAATAAATTATTAGGAAACAAAGGAGATAGGTTTTGGTTCTGATTAAAAATCTGAGAAACTGGGCCATGGGTTTTCGTTAGAAGAGGTAGAAATATTCAAAATTATGGGAGGTTATGATAAGATAAAAAAAGTGCTTTCAGTGGCCAGTGACGAGAATCCACTAAATTAAGATCATAACAGTAACCAAAAAATAATAGCAATTATTTGGCTCTTTGACCAATGAGGTAAATTGGAATGGTTTTCAGAGGCATCGCTTAGTCCTGTGGCCACTGAGTCAGAAGCCAGTGGGTCGAACTAGGACATTAGAACGCGAGGCCAATGTAGTGGCAGAGAGCTTGCCGTTCACTGTGGCACTGATGACTGAAGATAAGTATAATACAGAGGAATGTTTATCTGGAAGGAAATATAACTCATCATACTAGATAGCGCGAGGGCTGGATCTCACTCACGGTTGGCTGGTTGGATAGAGAACTACCACCAATGTTCTCCTTGTCTCTGACCACCATCCCTGCACATGGCAGCACAGAAAAGAAGAGAGAGAGCAGATTCTGGCACATCTGTGCTTTGAATCAATTGCTGGGCTCAATATTGACCCATCTGGCGTATGATCCCACATGTGGTTTCTCTTTAATTTTTTTTACTTCAACTTCAATATCTGTGTCATTAATTTGTTTTGATGTTTCTTATTTTTGCAAATAATATTCAATTGCCTGACGTCTAGTTACCATTTCCTCCATTTTGTGGAGGCTCGTCAACTCATCAGCTAGATCAGTTCAGTGCAGCTGGGCATTGTGAGTAGAGGGCAGATTCAACACGTTCTAAAATAGAGGGAGATGGACAGGTAATAAAGCAGAGGTGTGTGTCCACAGTAGAGATGTGAAAGACTCTATGTAGAACATAGAACTGTATAACAGGAATGGTCTCATTGGCTCACAATGTTTGTGCCGAACAAAATGGCAAGTTAAATGGATCTCATCTGCCTGTACATGATCCATATCACTATATTCACTTTATTTCCTATTTAGAGTTCCAGGTCTGGAGGGTTTGCATAATGAGATGCTGGGTCTTGGATCTGAACAGGCATGGGAGGCCAAGGGGTGGACCTTATAGAGAATAAAAAATCATGACACACAGAGATAAGGTGAAGAGTCACAGTGTTTTTTCCCCAGAGTGGGGGAGTTAAAAACCACAGGGCATAGATTTAAGGTAAGAAGGAAAATATTTAAAAGGGCCCGGAGGGGTAAGTTTTTCATACAAAGGATGTGGTGCATGTATGGAACGAGCTGCCAATAGAAGTAGTAGAGGCGGGTACAGTGATGCCAATTAAAAAAAACATTAAACAGTTACATGGATAAGAAAGGTTTGGAGGGATATGTACCAGGCACGGGCAAGTGGGACTAGCTCAGATAAGAAACTTGGCATAGACGAGTTGGGCCAAAGGGCCTGTTTCCATGCTGTTTCTAAAGAAATAATGCTGGACTGTTTTTTTTAATGCGATATAATTCAATGTCGATTAAAAAGATCCATACCTGAATATTGTAATATAAAACTACTTTTTTGGGCTAATGTTCTTCTCAGTACAATAAGATGTTAAAATTGAGTACTTAAAGAATGGAGGAAAGAAATGTTACGTGCACTCAAAACAACTTCACTCTCACCTTGATTCATACATAAGAAATACCATAATGTTTGGGACAAAGACCCATCCTTTATTTATTTGCCTCTGTATTTCACAATTTGAGATTTGTAATATTTAAAAAATCACATGTTGTTAAAGTGCACATTGTCAGATTTTAATAAAGGCCATTTTTAAACATGTTGATTTCACCATGTAGAAAATTACAGCAGTGTTTATACATAGTCCCCCCATTTCAGGGCACCATAATGTTTGGGACACAGCAATGTCATGTAAATAAAAGTATTCATTTTTTGTACTTTGTTGAATATACTTTGCAAGCATTGACTGCTTGAAGTCTGCAATTCACGGACATCACCAGTTGCTGGGTGTCTTCTCTGGCGATGCTCTGCTAGGCCTATATTGCAGCTTATGCTTGTTTTGGGGGCTAGTCCCCTTCAGTATTGGGTTCAGATCGGGTGATTGACTTGGCCACTCAAGAATTGATCATTTTTTAGCTTTGAAAAACTCCTTTGTTGCTTTAGCATGATGTTTGGGATCATTGTCTTGCTGTAGAATGACCCGCCGGCCAATGTGTTTTGAGGCATTCGTTTGAATTTGAGCAGATAGGGTGTGTCTATACACTTCAGAATTCATTATGCTACTACTATCAGCAGTTGTATCATCAATGAAGATAAGTGAGCCAGTACCTTTGGCAGCCATACATGCCCAGGCCAAAACACCCCACCACTGTGTTTCACAGATGAGGTGGTATGGATTGGATCTTGGGCTGTTCCTTCTCTCCTCCATACTTTGCTCTTGCCATCACTCTGATATAAGTTAATCTTCATCTCATCTGTCCACAAGACCTTTTTCCAGAACTGTGGTTGCTCTTATAAGTACTTCTTGGCAAACTGTAAACTGGCCATCATATTTTTGTGGCTAATCAATGGTTTGCATCTTGCAGTGTAGCCTCTCTATTTCTGTTTATGAAGTTTTTTGCGGACAGTGGTCATTGACAAATCCACACCTGACTCCTGAAGAGTGTTTCTGACCTGTCGGACAGGTGTTTGGGAATTGTTTTCTTTATTATAGAGAATTCTTCCGTCATCAGCTGTGGAAGTCTTCCTTGGCCTGCCAGTCCCTTTGCGATTAGTAAGCTCACCAGTGCTCTCTTTCATCTTAATGATGTTCCAAACAGCTGATTTTGGTAAGCCTAAGGTTTGGCTGATATCTCTAACAGTTTTATTCTTGTTTCTCAGTCTCATAATGACTTATTTAACTTTCATTGGCACAACTTTGGTCCTCATGTTGATAAACAGCAATAAATGTTTCCAAAGGTGATGGAAAGACTGGAGGAAAGACTAGACGCTGAGAGCTCTTTAATACCTGCATTAAAGAGGCATTTAAACACACCTGAGCAATTACAAACACCTGTGAAGCCATGTGTCCCAAACAGTACGGTGCCCTGAAATGGGGGGACTATGTATAAACAAGGCTGTAATTTCTACCTGGTGAAACCAAAATGTATAAAAATGGCCTTTGTTAAAATCTGACAATGTGCACTTTAACCACATGTGATTTTTTTTAATATCACAAATCTCAAATTGTGGAGTACAGAGGGAAATAAATAAATGATGGGTCTTTGTCCCAAACATGATGGAGAGCACTGTAACCTGTTCACTATAGCAGCACATTCAACTTTACATTGAAAGAAGCCAGTTATCTTACCCACTAGATGTTTGTAATCTGTTGCTCTTTCTGGATGTTCTGTCTTTGTGAACTTTTCGTAGATCATCAAGCTGAAGAAATATATAATATTTTGGCTGAAGAGTTGTGCATCACTATAAAGACACTGTTAAGTTGAGCAAGATTCGAGTGCAGATGTAAAAAACAATATATATCATCTTTGGTCCAATGAAACTGTTGCCCAAAATAATTGGGCACTGTTACTTTGTGGCCAACATTGTAATTGATGGCATAAAAGGCAATTTTTTCTAACACTAAATAGTACACAGTTAAAATGAAAGCAATTTTAATTCATGACAAAAGATATGCAACTTTCATGTCACTGTTACAATCTCTTATGGAATGGAATAGTTATCACACAGAATGAAGACATTTGAGTTGGCAAGAATTCTGTTATTTTGTTTCCCCAATAATTCCAGGCCAGCAATGTAACTCTGCTGTAGCGGTGCTCCTTGCAGTCTTCCACTGGGAGCTGGCTCCCACAACTTCACAGCGGGTCAATGCTGCTTGTGTTGGCAGACAGCTCATTGCCACAGAACCACTTTGACAGTCAATAAGGTCTCACCTCACTGTGTTCAGCATTTTTGTTGTTTGTGAAGGTCCCAAAATATTGTTAAAGATGTATGGTTATGAAAAACCTCTTTACGTTTGGAAAGCTGAAACTAGTACCATACCATTGTAAATCATTAAAACTAAATAAAATTAATAACAAAAGCACAACTGGCTACTTTTACCCAGGAGCCAAATGAACGTGGACAGTATTCTCCCCATTCTCCTGCCTTCTCCCCATAACCTTTGCCGTCCATACAAATCAAGAATCTGTCAATCTCTGCTTTAAAAATATCCCACAATGGCCTCCACAGCCATCTATGGAAATGAGTTTCACAGATTCACCACTCTCTGGCTGAATAAATCCATCCTCATCTCCATTCTGTTGGCTGAGGCTGTGCCCTTTGGTTCTATACTCTACCATGACTGGACACATCCTTTCCATGTCCACTCTGTCTAGGCCGTTCATTTTCGGGTAGGTGTCAATGATATCCCCCCTCATTCTTCTAAATTCCAGCGAATACAGGCCCAGAGACTTCAAACATTTCTCATATGTTAACCCATACATCTCCAGGATTATTCTTGCAAACCTCCTTTGGCCCCTCTCCAATACCAGCACAGCCTTCCACAGATATGGGGCTCAAAACTGTTCACAATATTCCAAATATGGCTAACACCACCTGATAAAGCCACAGCATTACATCCTTGATTTTAGATTCTAGTCCCATTAAAATTAATGTCCTCTCGAATGAAATAAAACTCTTGAAAATATTGAGAATATAAAATAACCTTCAAAGGTTTTACTGAGATTTCTATAAAAAAGTTTATATTTGACTTTCAGATCATTTCAGTCCTAATGAAATATCGTATTTTCATTTTGGAGTAAAATTCAAGTCAAATCATTTTCATAACTTCGGCTAATTAAACCAAGGTAGTCTTTTACTTTCATAAAGAACCAATATTTTCATGTGTGTCTTCATCAAAGTGCCACAGTTATGTCAATAAATCTATTATATTCTGTCGGGTTGCTCCCACTGATTACAGACTGTTTTTTTATAGCTGATAAGAAGATAATAAGTGTTTTGCAGCAGCCAATTAATGTCCGAACAAATGGTTTAAACTAGAAGCAGAGTCTTACACATACATTTGTAAGCACTTCTTGGCTACATTAGTTTTACCTGACTGTGATCCTCACTGGCTGCAGGGCAAAACCAAAGACTGTGGGAGAAAAAGGATAGATTTTATTAACATATTACTATAAGCATGTGCTCTCACCTGACAGTCTAGTTCGTGCATTTTGGCCATTAAACAACCCCAGCAATAGTGCAACCTCAGGCTATACTTTTAGACTCTGTTATTTAATGGTACATTTTTATGGGACATTTAAGAGTACTCACTAACTCTTTTTATGATTTAAGTGCAAACAAGCAATCAGCTTGAAAATTTCCATGGTCAAGCTGGCTGTTTAACATTAGAAAAAATGCATGTTAAATAGCTTTTCAGAACACCCAACAGGTATTTATTTGCTTTAAATGCCAGGAGCATAAAACAAGCATTTACTTCAACAATAAGTATCAACTATCAGTGCTGCATAGGTTCTTATCATAGTTTCTCAAAGCTTCAAAACACATTGGTTAAATATGTAGAAAGGAACTGCAGATGCTGGTTTATAATGAAGATAGACACAAAGTATGGAGTAACTCAGGGGGCCAGGTAGCATCTCTGGAGAAAAAAGGATGGGTGACATTTCGGGTTGGAACTCTTCTTCAAACAATGCCATTGCTGCCTGACCCGCTGAGTTACTCCAGCATTATGGGTCTATCTTCCACACTGTTGAAATATCCTGGAAAAAAAAAAAAAATCACTGATGTTAAGAACAGTGGATGAAGAAATCCGTGGTGAAATAATATTCCATGTTGTTTTGCCGCACAGAGAAACATCATTTGGATCCCCTGCCAACCTGTAGCGTTGTTACAAAACCATCAGCGGCGCTACAGATCTGCCACTGCCTATGCGCGCGATTCCGGAGGCATTGGGGGGGGGGGTTATTAAAAGGCAGGTTTGTATTGGTTGTCGGAGAGGGATTTCCTCAGGCTGGTAGCTGATGAAGAAAAATCGTTTGCGCTTCCGTACCCGGCATTAAAAAAAAAATTGCTGGACCATTGGATCGCTGGATTGAAGTTAAACGCGACTTCTAACGCCTTCAATATCACACAATATCAGGATAAAACAAAAGGTATGTTGTTTATTTAACATATTATCTTGCTTTTTGGTGTGGCTTCATTTTAATCTTATGATGTGAAAAATGTTATTTAGGCATTTTACGAATCGGCCATGCCTGCCGATGTGGGCTTAAAATTTATGGCAACGGCAACATTCCAATCGATCATATTCCAGAAACATCCATTCTCAAGATAATCAAATTGGGTTTTTCTTTGCACAATCATGTCAAAAGAACATCTAAATCATCTATATTTTGTGTTATTGTCTATCCATGATCAATATTTTCATACTAACTATTCACAGTACAGTTTTAGTCAGATGTATTGTGCAAAAAATAATGATTTTGATTACCTTGAGAGTGGATGTTTCTGGATTAATTTATGGGAATTAAACATTAAATTCCTTCCATTTGGCATATAAATTCATGACAAAGTGAGATTTAAAAATCATGTTATATTGTGAATTCTTGTGTGAATGGGATCAGTCAAGAGTCAATTTAATTGTCATTTGGACCCCTGGAGGTCCAAACGAAATGCCGTTTCTGCAGCCATACATTACACACAAATAGACCCCAGACACAACATAAAAAATTTAACATAAAGATAACTGTGATGGGAGCAGGAGTTAGGTCACTTCTCCCCCCCCCCCCCCCCCCCCCGATGTCAGTGATAATTTGTTATTTGGATACTTAGGCTATTTAAAAAACATAAAGATTAGGTGCAGGAGTAGGCCATTCAATATGATAATTGCTGATCATCCAACTCAGTATCCTGTACCTGCCTTCTCTCCGTTCCCCCTGAACCCTTTAGCCACAAGGGCCACATCTAACTCCCTCTTAAATATAGCCAATGAACTGGCCTCAACTACCTTCTGTGGCAGAGAATTCCAGAGATTCACCACTCTCTGTGTGAAAAATGTTTTTCTCATCTCGGTCCCAAAAGATTTCCCCCTTATCCTTAAACTGTGACCCCTTGTTCGGGACTTCCCCAACATCGGGAACAATCTTCCTGCATCTAGCCTGTCCAACCCCTTAAGAATTTTGTAAGTTTCTATAAGATCCCCCCTCAGTCTTCTAAATTCTAGCGAGTACAAGTCGAGTCTTTCCAGTCTTTCTTCATATGAAAGTCCTGACATCCCAGGAATCAGTCTGGTGAACCTTCTCTGTACTCCCTCTATGGCAAGAATGTCTTCTCTCAAAGACCAAAACTGTACACAATACTCCAGGTGTAAAAAATTAGCCTTTTCTTAAGAAATGGATAGATGGTTAGATGTAGTAATTGAATTTAGATGAATTTAATTGATTAGATGAATTGATTCATTTAATCAAACTGATAAATATGAATTTTTTGTTGGGTATTTTCTATTTGTTTTCAGGGCTCGAAATTAGCGGTTGCCCGGTTGCCAATGGCAACCCACAGCTCCGCCGGGCAACCTAAACACCATGCCATTTTGCCCAGCTTGGCAAGCACCTAGGACACCTATCGCTTAATTCTGTGGGCCCCTTCTCTATATTTCTCTCTCTCTCTCTCTCTCTCTGTCACTCTCCCTCCGCCCGCTATCCGTGTCCATGTCACGGATCTCTGCCCGCTGTCCGTGTCTCGGGTCTCTGCCTGCTCCTCGTCCGCTGGCACGGCCGGCCACCTTGCACATGCGCACAACCACGGCCAGCACTAAAGATCCTATAGCGAGGATCTTTGGCCAGCACATCGTCGGCTGTGGTTGTGCGCATGTGCCGCCCTGCACATGTGCACTGCCACTGCAACTGGTCTGCGTCGGCCACTTTCTCCCTCCTTTTGCATGGTGGGAGATCTGGCCGCCATTGCTGTCCACTCGCCGCGACCGCTGAAAACCAACGCAGAACCACTCGCTGGAGCTGGAGTAACTCCCTGGAGTAACTCTTGCTTCTTGGTTTCCTGGTCCTCCAAAAGTATTCGAAATGGAATCTAAACAGAATTTAAACACCACCACCAAACTGAAAAATAACAGCCTATTGCATTTTATCTGTTTATTTATTGTGCATATATATATATGGTCTATGGACACAGTAAACTTTTATCTCCTGTTCTGTATTATGTTTACATATTCTGTTGTGCTGCAACAAGCAAGAATTTCATTGCCCTATCTGGGACACATGCCAATAAAACTCTCTTGACCCTTGACTTGGACTTAAACAAAAAAGGGTTATTGGGGGAAAAAAAGAGCTACGTTAAATTTAATTGGTTGGGTACCTATAGTAGGGTGAAGAATATTCCATGCTTTAATTGTGCGACGGAACTCCATGGAACAGCCAGCATCTCTGGATAGAAGAAATTGGGTGACGTTTCGGGTAGAGACCCTTCTTTAGATTTCCTCTGGTTTTAGTGTTTTGGTTTAATTTAAACATATAGCGTGGAAACAGGCCCTTCGGCCCACCGAGTCCACACTGATCACCACCCATACACTAGTTCTATCCCACACATTAGCGACATAAGTCAAGAGTCAAGAGTGTTTTATTCTCTCATGCCCCAATGAAATCCTTACTTGCAGCAGCACAACAGAATATGTAAACTTAGTACTCTGTAAACACTGTTATAAATGAGAAAACAAAACAGTGTATATTTATATATGAATATTTAACTATACACACACACACAATTTCCCTCCTGGGATTAATAAAGTTCTATCGTATAGTATTACTATTTCCGTCACAACGGTTAATTTTGTAATTAGCTACATTTAGGTAACTAACATTCATGTAAGGTCATCCAAGTAAGATGTTTCATATTTGTTTCAGAATGCTTCAATCTACAATAACTGACATTTCATTTCAGTTCTCTTAATTTTTAAGAAAGTTATGGGCTTTTGACTGTCCTTGATCACAGCTTTTGTGTTAAGTCAATGGAAAAGCAATAGGGAACAAGATACTAATTTCCAAGTATGAAAATGACCATAACTTTTTGAATACTGAAGATATTAAAGTGAATTAGGTATCAAATTAAAGTTCTTCTTATGCTTTATCTGATGGGATAAATTACAGGCTTGATTAGTTTAATTTTCAAAATTTTGTAACATTCCTTCAACTTGGTCCTTTTTTCTACCCCTTCCTCAAAAAATATTGTTTCTTTTACATTTTAGTTTTAAAAAACGATGATACCCCCTGCATTCAATGAACTCTGACAAATACACAGAAATACTCTGTATTCATTAAAAAAAGTAAGAAATGTAATAATGGCATGGAGCTTTACAATGGTGGCCATAAGTGATCGTAACTTGTTTATTATATATATTATATATATGTATTATATATGTCGCCAATACTTTCAATACCTAAAATTGAAACTGCGAACACTATTTATTTAATTTTCCATTTATCGTTTATATTGTTGGGAGCAGTGTACAGACTCTTATACAATAATTTAACATGTCAGGCAGAACTTAGAAGAAGAAATGACAGGCATGAAACATACAATAATTGCAATGAACTTTGATCTCCTGAACAAACTCAAGGAATATACACAAGGTATCATTCTAGGTCAACATGTCAAAGAACAACTACAGAACAACTTATTTTAAATTTCTAATCTTATATCACACAATATAGTATGGATAATCAATAACCCTTGGTAAAGGAACCCATATGTAAAAGCAATAATTATGAAGTTTTGTATTCAGTTTGAAAGTGATTGTGTTAAGTCAAACACGAGAATCTTGGATTCTAAAAAAACTTCAGTTTTAGCTTAGCTTAGGACCAAATAACTTTAGGACCAAATTCAACCTTATTTTATTATACTATTAATTTTATAATGAGACACCAAACGGATGCATGCTGAAAAGAAGACCAGTTTACATCATTTTGTTTTGAATTAAAATAAACTCTCACTGACATTTTCTCCTGCATGTTGGTCTCAAAAGAGGAAGAATAATATATACTCTTGGCACATTGATATTGATGAGGAATGAACAATGTAAATTATACTCACTGCTGGTGATGAGGTTCCTGGGAAAACTGGTCAAGACTCTCATTACTGCCAGGCAGAGGGTTGTTAATCTGGAAAACAGAAACATATTGCTGAGATGAGTCCATGGCATGCAGTGAGTTATAAGAATCTAGGATTACCTGTGGAGAGACTACTACCTAGCGAAGGAGGTAAACATTTATCCTAATAATGGGAAGGGTAGCAGTGACCCAAAATACAGAACTGCAGTTTCCCGTGGCTTCTTCTGAACTGGTCTAAAGCTCAATATCACTCACATCACTCACTCAGACATGGAACATCAAGTAAAACACAACTGTTTATTGTGAGTTTCAGTCTACAACTGAAGCTTAAGCAGAGTATAATATTGTTTCAATAATTAAACATATGACATAGACCTTCACAGGATAGCAACACCATCATCCATAAAGTAGGTTATTCTTACAGCTGTTAGAAATACATTACAAATACACATGCAGAAAGACTGTTTTTCCTATGACTGGAAAACAATTTTCTTAATGCCTCATTTTGCATATGTGGGAGCAATTTTTACAAACATTGAATTTTTAAATGGGGCAGCAAGATAAAAATTCTATTAACATTACCTAGTAACTATTTTTCCTCTAAGTTTTATTTGCCTATTTCTGTTGAACCAATCAGGTAAAGTGGTGCAGCAGATAGTGCTGCTGCCTCACAGTTCTAGCTCTTTGGTTGTGAACCTAACCTCACATCCAGTCGGTGTAGAATTTGCACATTCTCCCTAGGTTCCTGTGTGCTCTATCATCTTACATGGCAAAGACATGCTGGTTGGCAGGTTAACTAGTGCCAGTAAACTACCTCTAGTGTATGTGTTGGTCGGAGAATCAGGGTGGAGTTGTTGGGCATATAGGTCACAAGGAAGTATGTCAGATAGTGCGATTGCTCTGAGCTGCAGCATAGACTTAATGGGCTGAAGGGTCTCCTTCTGTGATATAAGAAAAATTGAGAATTCAATTACTCCGTTTTAGCATAAATATATAAACTCTTAAATAACTTGTTTCTTCTACAAAGTATAATGAAAGTCCAATCTATTGACAATGAAACTTAATTCTAGACCAAGATTTCCCATTCCTCAAAGCAAAACCATTTTTATTTCATTAAATCCTTGGGGAATGCTAACATGTCACAGCAAATTCAAGGCACAATATCCTTTTAGGTTAGTCTTCCAAACCAACTATTTTAAAAAGACAAGTGAATTTCATTAAAATCTCATGCAGATCATCAAATAGCTATTAGCTAATGAACTGTAAGTGATGCTTAGTCCAAATCTGACCATTCCCTCTCACACAAATTAAAGAGCAAAACAGGTGACTGCTCAGTGAGGATTAAAATGGTTTGGTGAAATATCCTCTTATTGAAGTGCAGTTCAATACATCATGGGTGCAGCTGAGATTTACTTTAAGGTTAGGTGGTGGAGAAAAATGATGTGATCAATTATTGTATTGTGTTGCTAAAATATACTAAGAATGCCTGTGGCCTGATTATTATTTTAGCTGTAAACACTGTTATTATTCAGCCAAGCAAATAAACAAACTCGCCACTTGAGTGCAGAGACTTTTCCTGTTTAAAGAAAAAAAATCTGCAGGAGTTGTTCATTTTGCATCCCTCATGGCCATGCTTGGTACATCTTAATCGATTTTTTAAAACATCAAAATGGCAACATGAAGCAGTCTATGTATGTTTCACGTTGAGTTTATTGGATTAGCTTGTGAGAGATGCAATGTTTTTATCTGGGTTCAATGTACAGAATGCGAGGAAGGAGAACACCTCTCTCTGTTTACAATGCTGACTGGCTCTCCAACATTTTATTCAACGTTTACTTATGTACCATCATCAAAGTATGTAACTTCTTCAAAATACTTTTTATTTGATAATTGTGACTTCACATCACTAGTATGACAAAAAAAATAGACATATTAGCACTTCACCATCTACTGTACAATTAAACAACTTAATGTGAATGTCACATCTGCTGTTAGAAAGAAGCCTGTTTAGTATTCCCCTTGCAATGATAATTCTACCTTAAACTTTGCTTTTACCTTTGAGAGTATATTATTCAATTTGACTTCTTGATTACATACCAATGTTAACCAATGTTATACAGATGATAAATTAAAACAATTGCATTGACTGCATTGTGAAGTACAAACCCTGCTGACAATTATTCAAGAGTTTTACACTAATGATTTGTACCATCATCTCAGAGTCTCAGCTGTTATTGTAGAACCATGCATAAAACATGCATAATTAGAAACATAGAAAATAGGTGCAGGAGTAGGCCATTCGGCCCTTTGAGCTAGGATGCCTATTCTATATGATCATAGCTGATCATCCAGAATCAGTACCCCGTTCCTGCTTTCTCCCCATATCCCTTGATTCTACCCTTTCTTTTCAATGTTACTAGATGTAAACTGTCGATAATAATTTAAGTTTACAGGAATAAAATATTTTCCAAAACAATTCCTATGGTGGGGTTTTACAAGAAAATGGAGAATTCAATTTGCATTTCATTGGGTTGTAGGTTACCTAAGCGGAATATGAGGTTTTGTTCTTCCCGTTTGCATGTGGCCTCACTCAGTCAATGGAGGGGGCTGAGGACAGAAAGTCAGTATGGCAAAGGGAATTGAAATGACCAGCAACCAGGAGTCCCAGCAGGCCCTGGCAGACAGAGCAAAAATATCTTTGGCCTAGTCTGTACTTGGTCTTGCTGATATATTAGAGGCCACATTGAGAATAGTGAAAGCAAAAGACAAGGTTGGAGGAGGTGCAAGTATTCCTCTGTCTCTGAATGGAGGTGAGAGTATAGGAGTAGGGACAGATGTTGTATCTCCTGCAGTTGCAGGGGATTACCGGCAATGCCTCTGTCAAGTCCTGCCAAGACAACGATTCCGAGGAATGAATTAGAATGATTGGACATGAAGCTTCATTTTCTGTCCGACATTTTACGTCAGAAAAGCATGCAGTGTGAGTAAATTAGCAACTTAACCTGTGTGCAAATCAGGCAAGTGCTGCAACTGTTACAGAAAATGAAAAATAATTACCTCAAATGAGAAACTGTTTGAATTATTGTTTATTCTGCTGTAATATTCACTGGTACAAGTACAAACATGTAATATTGTGTAAACAAACAGTCATATCGTATTTTATCATTGACATTAAAGCAGGTAAGTGGCTGTAAAATGTTCAATATATAAAAGTTTTATTTGTCTGACTCATGCAAACATCTAGCTTGTTCTATACATATTAGTCAAAAGAAAAAAAAAACATTATCTTGCCCAATCTGTGTGTGGTACGATTTCCCTTGTGTAAATGATTTCCAATTTAAATTCATAAAAATAGAAATTATCTTCTTAATCCATCATTCAAGGCTCATTTGATTTGCAGATGACAGAAACGCATAACACATCTTCGCTTACTAACTGTATACAAATGTTTTGTGACCTACAAGAATATCAGTTTGAACGCAAAAGCTAGATATTCAACACTAAATATCCTTCTGCTGATTAGTTGCATGAGTAGTACCTTAAATGATGAACAGACTATAATAGTTATATCCTTAACAGTTGATATCCTACATGGCTAGGAAAGGTTTGGAGGGATATAGGAAAATGGGATTAGTTTAGATGGAGCTTCTTGGTTGGCATGGACGAGTGAGGCATTGATTAGAAAGGGTGTCAGGTGTTATGGGGTGAAGGCAGGAGAGTGAGGTTGAGAGGCAAAGATAGATCAGCCATGATTGAATGGCAGAGTAGACTTGATGGGCCGAATGGCCTAATCCTGTTCCTAGAACATGAACTTATGAGTGCGCTGTCATGACCGATTCTATAGTAACGGAGAGCAATGAGAAAGACAAATTTACTGTATCCATTTGAAAAACAACAGGAAGCAAAACAAACTACAAAGTAACCTTCTGAGTACTTCAGTGTTATTATTAAGTGGTGGCAGAGGAGAGGTGAGCAATATTTAAAAAATGTATAAATAAATAAAGTAGATCATTTCATCATGCTATATTTGGAGATAAATACAATTAGACAATGTATAAAACATAAACATGCGATGAGCTAGCCCATCCACATAAATCTTAACTAAACAAAGGTGTTCATTCATCACCCTCCCCCAACCACCCCCAAGAATTATTATCTAATAAATCTTGGTGTAGATAGGCAGTGGGAGAAATAGAGGGGTTGAATTAGAAACCTCCGCAACATTACGAGGAATGATATCAGTGGAGTGGATTGAAGTTTGACTTCTATGTCTATTGTTCGTATCAACAGGAATTTGAGCTGGTTTCACAATAAATGTTCCAAATAATTAAAGCGCACCGCCAATATTTGAAAACAAATAAATGAATTGGATTCATGATTTTGACAAAGAATCAGTTACACATATATTAATGTATTAAGATGTGAACCACCAGGTAGATTCTAAGTTGTGAATTTAAAATCTGGGGGGTTTGCCTGCTATGCTTGGACTTTTTCTTCAGTTTCTAAAGAATTAGATGAGTTGCATTTCCCTCCCTGCCCTGCCCTGCCCTGCCCTGCCCCTCTCATTTATGTCACTTCCACCTTAGTGACTTTTGGTCATCACTTGACCCATTATCAATCCCCTTTCTTCCCTCCTCGTTTTTACTGTGTCTTAAAATATGTTTATCCTTAAATTCCTTTATTTTCCTTGTTGTGAAGAGTTCATAGACTTTTTTTTTTCACTTACATTTTTATTGATTTTTATACAAAACAATGCAACACCATCACCATAAATAAAACAAAATAAGAAAAACAACAATTTAAAAACAAATTAGATAGGAAAAAAAAGTAAATAAATGGAATAAGACCGTGTGGTTCGCTTACCAAATTTAAAAAAAAAACGTTACATTGATTAACATACCATCTAGTTCTATATAACACAATCTTCCCATATCTAGCTCGGCATTTATCTAGTTGGTGTCATGGCTGAAATAAGCGGTTCATTTTCCCAGATCTTCTCAAATGAATTCTCTTGGACTCTGAAGGAATATGTCAGTTTCTCCATAGTAAAGATGTCTCGCACAATTTCTAACCACTGTTCCTGTTTTGGACTTTTTTCAATAAGCCATTCCCTGGTAATGGCCTTCTTACTTGCTGAAAGCAAAACTTTAATCAAACAGGTATCTTCTATCTTTACAATATCTTTAATACACCCCAGATACATCACAGGGCAGGTATTTGGGATTTTAGAACCCAAGATATTTTTAACAACTGCGTTAACATTTTCCCAGTATGACCTTATCTGTACTCAGTTCCAGAAAATATGTGAGTGGTCTGCCTCCATACTCCCGCACAGCCTCCAACAGTGTTGTTGTACAGCAAGTTGTCTGCTTTTTATTTTGGGTGTTATAAAAAAGCGAGATAGATTCCTCCAGCAAAATTCTCTCCATATTAGTGAGCTTGTGGATGAACATTGAATCAGAATCAGAATCAATTTATTTGTCATTTGGACCCCTGGAGGTCCAAACGAAATGCCGTTTCTGCAGCCATACAATACACACAAATAGACCCCATACACAACATAATTACATTTAACATAAACATCCATCACATAACTGTGATGGAAGGCCAAATAAACTTCTCTCTCCACTGCACTCTTCCCCCCCCCCGATGTCAGAGTCAAAGTCATAGCCCCCGGCTGGCGATGGCGATTGTCCCGCGGCCATTGAAGCCACGCCGGGTGATGCAAGGTCGCACACCGGGTCTTGATGTTGAAGCCCCCGGTGTGCGCTCGCAAAGTCCGCGGCCATTCCAGCCGCGCGGGGCAGTCATGTAGGCCCCGCTCCAGGAGCTCTTCGACCCCGCAACTCGGGCGGGAGAAGTCGCCACCGCAGAAGCCCCGAAAAGCGGTCTCCCCCCAGGGATCCGTGGGCTCGGCGCCGTCGTCCACAGACCTGTAGAGAGCTTCCGACTCTCCGGCAGCAGCAGCAGCAGCAGCAGCAACAGCATCAGCAGCAGCAGCGCTCCTCCACCGCTCCGGACTCGGCCAGCCCCGCGACGGTGAGGTGAGTCGACACCTGAGTCCCCGGCCTCTTCCTGTTGGAGGCCGCTCCTCGTTGCGGCCTCCACGACGACTGAGGCCCGACGAGAAAAGGTCGGGTCTCAGTGCAGGGAGAGATTCAAAAAGTTTCCCCCCCCCCTCCCACCCCACCCCACCCCCATCCCCCACACACACACACCCCAACATAAAATAACAAACACTACATAAAAACACAGACAAAAATAATAAAAACGCGGACAGGCTGCAGAGGCCGCTGCTGGCCAGAGCCGCGCCGCCTACCGGAAATATTGTGTTTCACATATTTGATACCATTCTTCTTCTGTTATTTGAATTTTTAATTCTGTTTCCCATTTTGTTTTTATGTAGAGTGTTGATTCTCCCTCATTTCCCACCAGAGCTTGGTAGAAAGCAGAGATGACCCGAGATCCCTTCTGTTTGTATGCATCCACAATCACCTTGATCACATTATTTGAAGTTTCATCTAGTTCTGGCCTTATCTCTTTTGTAAAGTAGTCTCTTAATTGCAAGTATCTAGAGTTCATAGACTTGAAATATTAACAGTGTTTCTCCCTTCACAGATACTTCCTGACCTGCTGAGTATTTCCAGCATTTCCATTTTTTTCACCATCCATAATAGTCAAGCAGAAAAATCACACGTGGGAAAAGAATTATCGTGCATATTAGTAACAATACAACATATACACTGTGGATTATATAACACTAGAGCTTAAAGACAATACCTAAAAGGACAAAAATGCAATTGAGAAAAAAATCAATATTAACAGCAATCTTGGTTCAGGCAAAGATTTATAATAAATATATATATGTAATTTATAATAAACAATACATTTCTTTAATCAACAAATTAGAAAATCCTAGATATTTATAGTCTACAATCTTAAAAAATACGTTCTTGCAAGCAACCTGTCCTCATAGTTAATTAGAATGAAAACATAGTTCAGAATATCTGAAATTGATCAATGCATTTTATTTAATAAATTACTGTTTATATTCCAATTGAAACTGATTTTCCAGAGCATCTAAGACTACACAACTTCACAGCTTCAGTAAATGTTTTTCATGCTGAAATAATTTATCTGCTTTCATTACTGTGAGAGATGATTTTCTCATCAATCTCCATGATCAGTTTATCATTGTACCTGTAAATTCATTTCTACATAAACTATTTCCAGATACACAAACATTGCATTTGCAAGAAGGAACTAGAAAATGATTTTTGTTACATTTGTGAAAAAACTCAAGTATATTTTAGTGAGCTGTTTTTTTCCTTGCACGTGGTAACATATTGCAATGGTGCTGTTGCAATCCTTGACAAAAATTAAGAATTGGAGGACTCCTCATCATCAATAATATTTCTCACAAGCTATCTTTTCATAATGCATGGTATTTGCACTTGATCCAATTTAATGATCATTCCATCTCTATATAATTAGCACTTTCCAAGCAAACTCACCTGAATGAGTAGCACTACAGGTGCACAACCTTTTATCCGGTGTTCCGGAAACCGAAAAACTCCGAAAACCGGCCATTTTTTCCAGGATGTCGTCTGCACACCAAAGCTCGCGTTTGGCGCCAAACTTGACCCGAAACGACCCACGGTCAACCCAGGTCTGTACTACTGTAGCGGCTGCCTCCTCCCCGGAGACCGGGGAGACGCTTAAACATCTGTAAATCATTGCTTAAATGTTAGTCAGTTAGTTTGGAGGGCTTTTATGTGAACGGGGGGTCAAGGGGTAAACTTTAATTCTTAGTCCCCTACCTGGTCGGAGAGGCGGGGAGCGGTCAATGCCTTACCGGGTCGCCGTGCAGTAAGCTCCGCAGCGCTGTGGCCAGTGGGGCTGCGGGCGGCGCCGGTTGTAGCTCCGACCCCGGCAACTCTACCCCTGGCTGCGAGGCGCTCCAAATCCAGCGCGGCCCGTGGCCGGACGCCCGCAGCCCCAGCTCCGCGAATTTTGGGAGTCGGCGGCGTCGCAGCGCTGGGATACCAGCGGGGAGCGGACAATGCCTTACCGGGTCGCCGTGCGGTAAGCTCCGGAGCGCTGTGGCCGCCGACACACAAGGGGTAGAGTTGCCGGGGTCAGAGCTCCAACCAGCGCCGCCCGCGGCCGGACGGAGCCCCCAGCTCCGCGAGGTTGGGAGTCGCCGACCAGGTAGGGGACTAAGAATTAAAGTTTCCCCCTTCACCCCCACTCCACCACCACCACATAAAATGCCTCCAAACTAACTGACTAACATTTATGCAATGATTTACAATGATTCTCCCGGTCTCCGGGGAGGAGACAGCTGCTCCAGACTTTTCAAGCCGCCTGCACTACCTACCTAATCTACGCTAAAAATCTTCCATTCGGAAATCCGAAAATGTCCGAAATCCGACAAGTGTCTGGTCCCAAGGCTTTCGGATAAAAGGTTGTGCACCTGTATCAAGATACGTTTTCCTGCCAATGGTGCATATAAGCATTTATTCTCTGATTTTGCCATATGGTATTAAATCCATTCATCTCAACCTGTATTAAATACAGATCAAACAGACCATATTCTAATTCCCACAATACTTACTAATCACATAAAAAGGGAGTGGACCACAAAGTCCCTTGAGCTTGCCCAATCATTCAATAAGATATCGGCAACTGAATTTCTAGACTAATATACTTCCACAAATCAGATTTTGAACCTAACCATGAAGCAACCATTACTGTAGCAGTTTACCAAAATCCTCGTATTAGCTGTGACACAATGCATTGCAATGTGTACCTTCAATACAATATCCCAAGTAAAGGAATGAATGACTTTCTGGCCCAGTTTTAACATTAACTATGTCCAGGCCAAGATCCATATGCTGTTGTCAATGTTAATTGTAGACAAAATTAGAGGAAGATTTCTGAGTGGTATATGTAATAAATGAGGGGTGCATTACCTTTCTTTGCTTTTACCACACATAATACATAGCACAATTTTCATGGAATATACCAACATTTCCTGATTTATAAGTATTTCTTTCTGTATCACTGAAACGTCCACCTGCCATCTTTGATATCCAAAATTTTAAGTGAGATTGGCAGCTTTGTTCAGTGGAACTCTGCGTACTGTGGAAATAGAGCTTTTGAAGTATGCTTTTACAATGTCGATGTCACAGTTAAGGTCAACAATTGTTCTCCATCTCTGCTTTCTCCAAGATTGCTATCTTGATTGCTATTTTGGCAGGCAGTAAAGAGATGACAATGTTGTAACGGTTGAGACACAGAAGGCTGCAGATGCTATAATCTGGAGTAAAAGACAAAGTGCTGGAGGAACTCAACAGGTCAGGCAGCATTTCTGATATGAGACCCAGTAGGTTAAGTGAATGGCTCATAGGCAGATGGAAGCAGGTGTGGGAGGGGACATCACTGGGCGACAAGCAACCAAGGACAATTTCATAAGCCTACATATATTACTTTTTAATTTGATTTCTGATGGTGATAATGTATTCACAGAGCAACTTGGCTTCATTCACTCAGGCACCCTAGTGAGCTACATTAGGCTTTACATCAATCCACATCAACATCCACATCCACATCAATATTGGTACTCATATTGATGCCAAAGGCAAATACTTCCGATTTTGACTGATAATAGATCAATTGCTAAAACTACCACGATAGAATATGAAACATTTTCTGAACTGTTAATTTACGACTTGAGATTACCAGTCTAGAAACACAATAACCAGACTGCATTAGTCCAAACTTAGCTGGCAATGAAAGACAGCCTTCAATCCAACTAAATTTCAGAAGCATGATGCAATGTGCAGCCGCTACAACATTGAGTTTTTAATGCAAGCAACCAAGGACAATTTCATCTCCCTACATATATTACCTTTTAATTTGATTTCTGATGGTGGTAATGTCTTCACAGAGCAACTTAACGAATTACCGAACTGAGATGAAGTGCACAGTATGTTGGTGTGAATTCTGTACCACAACTATCTAATGAAAAAATATTCACAGCACATTTAGATATATTCATTTATCATTTTTGGTTTACGCTCCCAGCTGCCCACTTGACAAGTACTTGAATGCAGCCATGGGTACGAAGTCCTTTCCCATTGGGGAGAAAATAAAAATGAATAGGGGAGTTCACTCCCTTCAACAAGATTAATTCAAACAAAGAAGGCTCCTCAGCTCTTTTAATCTCATCTGTCTGCAATATTAAACCCTGTTATTTACCATTACTGCATTTAGTTATTACTTAGTCAAGTTCATTGACCAATTCACCTTATCATGCTGTCCTATTAGATACTTCATTGGTTAATATGTCAACTTTTTAAAGATTTTGAATATATTACAATTTTTTTTCTACTTACCTCTTCTTTCCGCCATTGTTTATCACTGTCATTGTTCACATCCAGAGGTAAGCAAAGACATGTGATGTGATCAGAACATTGTACAGATTCAGGAGGGACCTCTGGGGATATGACTTCAACTCTGTTTTGCAAGACAAACCTGGGATAATTTTCTTTTCTTAATTGAAGAATGATGTGGGTAGAACCAGTATGGGAATAGGCTGCCCACCAACATAGCCTGAGAACAATTACATTGGAAGACTATTTTGTAATGGGAAGGTAACTTCCAAGGGGGAACTAATTGTAGGTTAGGATCATGATGAAGGGAAGTGGCAACTAACTGCATACGGCAGGTCCATGCATCCCCGACCTGCATTCTGTATACAGAGGAACACCTTGGCACTCAGATTCTTGTTCACCCGATCTGCTGCTGGGCCCAGCAGAGTCTGTGACAGAGCTCAGTTTTGCTAAACTGGGACAAACTTCATGTTGAATCTGGTTCCTCAAATGGGTGGCATCTGTAGTTAACATTTCAGAAGCAGGATGTAATGTGCAGTCTACTACAACATTGACCTTTTAATGTAAGCAGCCAATGAAAATTTCATATGCATGGGATTACCAATCTGAATGGAAAAGATAAGAGAAGATATTTTTTTCCTTTCCCTACAATAATTCTTATTATTGCTTTAGTAAATTTCTAATAGTTAGATTCATTTTTTAGTAAATGTATTTTAATTTGTAATTATTTATTTTTGGACTATTTGAACATTTTTCAACTATGTTCAAGAATCTCTGATTACCAGAGAAATTCAGAGAGCTGAAAAGGCCTTTACTGAATGCTCGAGTTTTCAAAAGGACATTGGGGCAGTCCAAGGATAGGGCCTCAGGATCCATTGACAAAGAAAGCACACATCAACCTCTACAGGTACACCATAAAAAGCATTTTATCGAGATGCATCACAGCTTGGTTTGGGAACAGCTCCCTCCAGGACTGCAAGAAATTGCAGCAAATTGTGGACGCAGCCCAGACCATCACACAAACCAACATCCCGTCCATTGATTCCATTTATAACTCACACTGCCTTGGCAAGGCCAGCAGCATAATCAAGGACAAAATGCTTTCCACTGTACCTCGGTACATGTGACACTAAACAAAACAAAACTGAACTGAACATTGCCTGAGGCCTGGCGAACACTCCTAATTATTTATTTTTGTGGGATGCCACAGCAGCAAGGCCTCCAGCTCAACTGTACTTGAGGGGTTGAGATGTTCCAGCCAAGGTGATCATACACAGTGCAGGTTAGATTGAGTGTGTTCCAAGCCAATAGGCTGTCATATGTTGTCCCCCAGTGAATAATTTTAATGCAAGAAGCGGTTACGTTTAGAAACTTCATCAAGATTATAAACAGCTATTTACACAGAGGAAACTGGTTTGAGGTAAAAATGTTGCAATGCATTCACATGTGGGTCATAAGGTTGCGAGGCAACTGTCTTAACTGGTGTCCTACTGCATCACTGCCTCAAACAATTACTTCCAGTAGTTCTACTGTCAGACATCAAAGCCTGTTTGGTGTCTTATGCCAGAGGTAACAGTGTTTACCAAACCAGAATGTCCTGCAGAACACTGATGTCACTTAACATTATCCAGAAACTGATAAGGTTAGAGAAGAAATTCTGCTAAAATGGCACTCGTTTTTAATGTATTTGCCGCTGGTCATGTGGTGTTTAATTGTCCTAATACCCTTCAAAAAATTATTGATAAGTCAACACAATATGCACCCGAGATGTATCCAATCAGCTGATCTCATAATAAGATTTTAGCAAACTAAATATGTAGGTACTCTAAGGAACCTCAATGCCAATGCCTGACAGATTACAAAGATACTACACTGGTACTATTTGATACAAAAAAAATACAATATTGCTAAAATTATAATACAGATTTTTGTGATTTTTCCATTTTGAATGGACAACATTTTATTGCACTGGCTATCCTAAAACTGCCTCCAAGTGCATATTTACCTCATCCAGATGCAGAGATCCAATCTAAAGGCCATCTTGGACACTCACATTATGGTCTCAGTGGAAGCAGGACCTTCTGCGGTCTGGTAGTAACGCCCGTCTTCAAACTACCTCAACAGAATTGAATTGAATTGAAACACATGGCAGGGAAACAGGCCCTTCAGCCCACCGAGACCATGCCGACCATTGATCACTTGTTCACAGTTCTATGTTATCCCACTTTCACATCAGCACTCTATACACACAGGGGAATTTACAGAGGCCATGTCTTTGGGATGTGGGAGGAATCTGGGGCATTCAGAGGAAACCCACACGGTCACAGGGAAAATGTGCAAATGCCACACAGACAACGACCAAAGTCAGGATTGAACCCGGGTCTCAGGTGTTGTGATGCAGCAACAGCTCTACCAGCTGCACCACTGCACACCCTAGAAAGCTGCACTCTGCTTTGCTGACTGTTAATGTTGCAAGTGATTTATAATAGCCTTTTGCAAAATCTCTTGATAAACGTCCCATTGAAGAGTGAATTCAAATCTATGCAAATAATTGTTTAATAAAATTCAAGAATGAAGGCCCACTCCAGCATTGGATTGAAGTGCACACCTTTACATGATCCACACTCAAGAAGCTTGTCACTGAGGCCAGCCATGGAATCATTTCCAACGGGCTAGATATCTCCATGTTCTAGGCGAGATCATTTTTAAATTGCTGGCGTGGTGTGGTGGTGGAGATGGGCACTCAAATGATTGCCTTGGATGTTCTCATCTACAGTAATGATGCCTGATTGATCATCATATGTAGGTGTACAGTAATTGCTCTTGATTTTGTCCCACCAGTCCACATTTGGATACGACAATATAGTCTCTCTGCTTGCGGTATTGTTTTATGCAATGACCGATGGACTGCATTGATTCATGAGGTTTGGTCACCCCATCTTTTCAATGACACTTAGGGAAGTTATCCTATCTTCAAGTGTCTTCATGAACAGGTGATTATTCAGATAGAAGGGTCAGACTGAAGGAGGACCCAAAAAGCATCAGTCCATTACCCTCCACAGATGCTACCCGACTTGCTGAGTTCTTCCAGCGTTTGTTCATTGCTCAAGATTCCAGTATTTGCACTCTTGTGCAAATAAGTTGGTGTTTCTGGTGCTCTTTTGTATTATTTCTCTCAGGTTGGCCAAAAAGACATTGCCATTTTGCCATATGTATCTGTGAGCAAAATCACTTCAGGCCTAATGGATTGTACTGTAATATGATTTTAGATAGGTCAGCCAAAAGGGAGTTGAAATTCAGTGCACACCAAAGATGAATAAACAGTACATGGATGGGAAGCATCTACTCATTGAAAAATACTGAAGCAATTAGAGAAAAAGAGAGACATATGGGAGCAATTTCATTATTGTTTGAAAGTATAACCAGATAGATCAAGTAATAAAAAGGTCAACAGCATTTGGCATAGGGGGCACGGAAGTCATTATAAATTTGTTCTCGCCAATAATTTGGCTACATGAAGAGCATAGTACAGTTCCAAAGACATCTTATCAGAGAGTATACTGCATAGAATCATCAAAATAATGCGAGTTTAGAGGAAGAATGTGTGATATTATGATTACTTCTATTGAGGCAAAGGATGGAAAGTTTAGAGAATACAAATTGGTAGTTTTAAAATGATGAAGACATTTGAATAAGTAAATAATTTGATTAAGGGAAAAATACACGTTTCTCTGATTGGTATGTAATCAATAACGAATCACTAATTTGAAATTGCAGCAATGGCAGGAAGGTCAGAATTTAGGAGAAATACATTTTTACAGAAAATATCATATTTAAGATCACATACCAGTAGGATTAGTGTGGGAACATTCTTGCAATAGCTTTAATGTGCACATAAGGCATCGACTGATTTATTATGTTATTTTGTAAATATAGATTATCATTTGTGATCTATATCAATTATGACATATAGAATGCATCTCAAAACATTTATTTATATACTAATGGTTTTCCTTTGATGCTGCACTTAATAAGATAGAAGAGGCACTGTTTTATAACATAACAAGAGCATTAAAATTTACTTGTATCCCTTAAGGCTACTGATGTAAATGCTCTGTGCTTTTGAAAATTATAGTAATTACTTGTCAACTGCAGATAGTCTCTTTAAAAAGAGAATTTTAAATGCAACATGACCAAGTGGGACCAGTGGGTCCCGGTGACACGGGAGGCCTGGTCCCCCAAACGCAACCCGTTCCTTCAACGCTATATTCCACCACTCATCCATTCCTCCAACGCAACCCATTCCCCTACGCAATATTCTACCACTCACCCATAGCCCCCAACTGTGCAGGCGTGGCTCATTACCCCTCATCCCCCAGCACTTCTTCCCCCTACTCTTCACCCTCCTGAAACTTAAAAAAAACGATCAAATTCCCTTGCCCAGCCCCTGCCCGTAACAATGTTTCAAATGTCAGGACTTAGTGTCCTGTCTTTGTTACATTATAACGGGCAGGGGCAGCAAGTTTGAATTGGATTTTTTACAGTGAGGTCAAATTTCACTTTTTTTATATAATGTAAATGAGATCCCATTGTGATGTCATTGTAGGGTGGAGCACTGCTCACAGACAGTTTATGTAAGTGAGATCCCATTGTGACGTCATAGCTGCTAACTGCCACTGCAACTTCAAGTGATTTTTTCTCAAACTGGATTTTGTAAAGTGAATAACTTGTAAAATATGAAAAACTTGTAAAATATACCATCAATCTGAACAAACTTGATAAAAACTCACCACAGGACAATTGTGAGTAAGGTTGTCCCAAAATTGTAGTGCCATTGTGTACCGTTTTGGCGTAGTTGCAGGAGCACATGGGCACGCACGCACACAGACATTCAGAATCACAAACAAAAATAGCGTTTGGACCAAGTGGGACCCATTGGGCCCCGTTCCCCCAAAGCAATATTCCACCACTCACCCATTCCCCCAACACAACCCATTTCCACCACACCCATTCCCCCAACGTAACCCGTTCCCCCAACGCAATATTCCACCACTCACCCATAGCCCCCAACTGCAAAGGCGCAGCTCATTTCCCTCATCCCCCAAAACACCTCCCTCCTCTTCACCCTCCCTCTTCTCTCCCCTCTCCTCCTCCCGTCCTTCCCCTCTCCCTCCCTCTCCCTACCTTCAGTCACTCCCTACCATCAGTCACACCCTCCCTCCCTCCAAAACCCCTCTCCTCTTGACGTCATTGTGAGGTGGAAGCTGCTTCTTTAAAAAAAATGTAAATGAGATCCCATTGTGATGTCATTGTAGGGTGGAGCACAGCTGGGGCAGTTTATGTAAATGAGATCCCATTGTGATGTCGTAGCTGCTAACTGCCACTGCAACATCAAGTGATTTTTTTCTCAATGGATTTTGTAAAGTTAAAAATGTGAATAACTTGTAAAATATAACATCAATCTGAACGAAACTTGATAAAAACACACGACAAGACAATTGTGAGTAAGGTGGTCCAAATATTGTAGCGCTATCATGTACCGTTTTGGTGTAGTTCCGGGAGCACATGGACATGCAGACAAGCACAAATGCAGACAGAATTATAAACAAGATGAGTGTTTTAGTTATATAAAAAAGATAGAAAAGTTATTCACAAGTTAACTGTTAGTTGGTGGGGAATTTCAAACACTTGGGTAAAATGTGTTAATTATAACATTTTTGTGAAATGTTTGCTGGTTAAATGCAGATTGTGGTTGGAATCCTGATATACTTGCAGTGGCCCAAGAACTTAGCCTCCTTACAAACAGCTAACCTTTAATCATGTCAGGGGTTATGGGGAGAAGGCAGGAGAATGGGGTTAGGAGTGAGAGATAGACAAGCCTTGATTGAATAACGGAACAGACTTGATGGGCCAAATGGCCTAATTCTGCTCATATCACATAACCTTATGATCGTCTTTAGCTCACCCATCACCCTATGTGCCATAATTGAGGACCCAATTAGTTGACCAGAAACCACTGCCATAATGGCCATTTACTCACAAAGAATCTTGCAATTCAGAATCTTAGTATGAACTGGACTAAGTGGGAACCGTTAGGTCCCTGTCACACGGGAGGCCTGATACCCCAACGCAACCCGTTCCCCAACGCAATATGCCACCACTCACCCGTTCCCCCAATGCAACCCGTTCCCTCAAAGCAATATTCCACCACTCACCCATAACCCCCAAATGCACAGGCGCGGCTCATTTCCCCTCATCCACCAGTACTCCCTCCATTTCCTGTTCATCCTCCCTCTTCTTTCCCCTCCCCTCCTCCAATCACTCCCTCTCCTTTTCCCTACCCTCAGTCACTCCCTCCCTCCATAATTCCTCTCCCCACCCTACCCCCTTCCTATCCCTCTATCCCCCACCTCTCCCACTCCTCACCTCACCCTAAACCCCCCACTATCCCTCCGCATCTCCCTCACTACCCTCCTCTCACTCTATACCCCGTTTTGAAAAATCCCCCACTTCCCCATCTCAAAGCTCACCTCCCCACAGGCCGGGCGGCTGAGGATTCCCTCGGTCTCTTTGTGATGCTCACTCAATCCCCCACTGGAATCCTCCCCCACCTCCCCAGGTGCTAGAGGGGGCGCGATTTGTAAATTTAAGTTTTGCATGCCCAGAACTTTTAGCAGCCATTGGCCTCAACAGCCAGGACAATCATGAGTAGTGGGCCAGAAAATTGTCGTGCATGGCCTCAGGCCAAATGTACAACACAAAACCTGCAAGCAGCACGATGAGAGTTTTAGCAATAGCTGTCCATTGATATAGAGCCAGCCTCACACCCTGGCTCCAGATGGTAGTCATTATTACCTCTCCCCGTTTTACCCTAGGAGCTGGCAGCCGCCGCCCACAGACGCATCCCCAGCCTCAGCGCCAAGGCGGCGGACCCCCTCGGGCCCGGAGCAATTCAGTGAAATGGAGGTAATCTTACCCATGTTGCCGTTTTGAAAAATAAATGGCGATCTGAATTCTGGAAAGGCCCCAACTGCACAGGCGCGGGCGGCTGAGGATTCATTGGGTCTCTTTGTGATGATAGAAAAGTACCCGCACTGTAATCCTCCCCCAAATCATGCTTTTTGCATGTGCGGGTGGGGGCGCTTTCTGCATTTGTAAATTTAAGTTTTTTTAAATGTTAATAACTTTTTTAAAATATACCAGCTCTATCTGAACAAACACAGGACAATGGTGCGTAACGTGGGCCAAAAATTCAAGTCGTGCTATCGTGGAACCGTTTTTGCACAAATAAAAGTACAAACACAAAACCTGCAAACCAACACGATGAGAGTTTTAGTAATAGATGATTCCATTGATATACTGACAGACCTACATCCTGTCTCATTAGTGGTAGTCATTACTCTTTCTGTCGTTTTATCAGATGTCTATGCTTTCCATCACCCTGTCGATTCCACCAGATACTGTACCCAATCCTTTAAATCGTAAAGTAGGCCTATTTCCATCTGAGATTCCCAAGCATATTCAAAGCTCACATCTAAACTGTTTTAATTGATGTCTATTTCTCTTCAAAATGTTAAGCTATAGGCAGGAATATGAAAGAACATTAGCCGTACAAGTGGAAAGGTCAGAGGCAGAAGGACGATTTTTAATTTGATTATAAGATATAAATATTGTATGTGTGAAACGGAACAAACATTGTAATGTACATATCACATGTTCAGAAATCATACTTTTTGCTGTGACTCTTTCAGGTCTCATTTCTGCATCGCTTCTCACTTTATAAGTTTTTAAGTCCTCCTTTCCCTATCAATTTTTTAAAATATCAACCAGCTTCTGTTTCAGCATGAGACTCCACGTAGGATTTGCGGAAGCAATGCTGAGCATTTTCAAGCACGATGAAAAAGGTGGAACAAGGCGAGGTGGTTCAAGAAGAAAATGGCAAATGGGTAAGACTGGTGCAAAGATAACTCCTGCCATAAGTATAATGTCCACTAATTCAAGTAGCTGCTGGTCTCCTCCACACTTCACCTCCCCACCCTGGAAAAAATATTTAAAATTTGCCAGGTATTAAAAGAAAATTATAAAGATGCATGCTCCAAAAATAAATTGACTTTTCATTTTAATCAAGGGGAAACACTTTCTAATCACCAAATCTTATCCGAGAGGTCTGAAATGTTGCAAGACAAGTTCATTCTTAACTCCTCAGATTTAAAGGGCTCTACTGCAAGAAATGAGGGTTTGCTTGGAAAAAAAAAGTAATAAGCATGTTTGTGAATACTACGTGGTAACTGAAATATGATTTTCCTCGTGATTCATGGGATTTATTAACAACTGTATGAGGTAGAATTTAAGTCCAAGGCAACCATTCCCTATTATAATTAAATTTAAATTTAAACATATTATGTATTGCTTAATGGACATTAAAGCTGTATGCTCATATAAAATTAGGGAACAGAAAGGATTTAATTCATTTACAATCTCTTGTACAGTTATATGCATAATATTATTGAAAATGTATGAAATAAAATGTATGAAAGATTTTTAATATTTGTTCCATGATCTTTGGTGGTATTGAGTTTTTCATTTATCATTCTGAAATATCAACTTTTAGCAGTTTCTAATTCTTTCTTCCATTTTACGAAACTGCTAAAAGTTGTTATCTTACAAATACTGTATTAACTAAAATAATTATGGATTTTACTTCGGAGTCACGTGAGTGACTACGTGAAGAAGACCCCGTACAGCCGCACACGCGTCATATCGTCAGACGCAAAGCGGTAGCAACCGGTTGTGAGGAGCAGAGCCCCTCCAAGCGGTGAGTAAAAAACCTGAAGGTAAGTGCTTTCACTTTCGCTTTCAGGTCGCTTTCTGCCGGGAAACTTGTGCTGTGCTCCAGACAAGTTTAAACTATGAAGAAAGTGCGGAAAGGCAAGGGGAGGCGCACCGCAAGTAAAACTCGAGAGGACCGCGGGTGTGAGTAGCGGGCGCCCAATTAAAGAGTCGGTGGCAGCAAAGCCAGCGACTACAGAAGCGGTAACTCAAAGTGCCGTTACAGCACCTGTAGGGTGCAAGGCCAAGAAAAAAATCTGTTTGGCCAGTAGACTCTGAGGAGTCAGACCTGGAGGTTACCCCGCCTCAGACAGAGATGTCCACTGATGGGGAAAATGATATATCAAGACCCACTCCAGGAAGAGTATAGCCCGTGTTGGCCTACGGGAGAGCCAGCGCAGGGAATATCTGGGAAAAGTCCGGGTCAGCGTTGGCCTACACGAGAGCCAGTGCCACCAATGCCTGAAGAAGGGCAATTTATGTGTTGGCCTTCGGGAGAGCCAGCGCCATCAATGTCTGAAGGAAGACAGTATAGACATTGGCCTACAGGAGGGCCAGCGCTAGCAGCACCGGAAAGAGGGCTGCCTATGCGTGGGCCTGCGGGAGAGCCCGCGCAGGGTGCACCTGAAAATGGGTTTACTGTGCGTGGGCCTATGGGAGAGCCAGCGATAGAAACACCTGAAACAGGCATGCCAGATCGCCCCCACCTAGAGGAGGAATATTTTCCAGGGCAACAAAATTCAGATGATGAATCATATGAGGACCAGAGCCCAATAACAGAGCCTAAAATACCAGGGCTGGCACAAACGTTTGCTGTTCCCAGACTAACAGGGGAACCATTGGGAGATGAAATAACAATGACAATAAATTACTTGCTCTCCCACCAGCACCAGGAACTGACCATGGATGAGTGTTAAAAAGTATGAAACCCCGCAGAATTGCGCACTGCTAGCTGTCCCAGCAGTGAATAATGTAATATGGGGCTATTTGGGCATTGCAGTACGCGCACAAGAAATTAAATTGCAGCGGGTGTTGAAATTACTGAGGTCAGGCATTACGGCTTTTACAAGAGGCTTGGATGAGGAACATGTGTCTGCATCACAACAGGATGCCTTGGCGCCATGTGTAGTGCGCACTTTGAAATAGACTGTATTCGTAAAAGTGCTATAAGGCCTAACATACATCCTAAGTTTGCGGGGCTCTGTAAACCATCCAATATTCAATTGCCTAATCTGCTTTTTGGAGAGAAACTAGCAAAAAGGGTAAAAGACCTGAATGAAGAAGCAAAAACCACCGGTGCTTGGCAGATCAATGAGAAGGCAATTTCCCTACCGACGAATGAAGACTGGGGCTGGTGAAGGAACAAGTCGGTCTTTCTCATATATGCGTTATTCACGCACTGCTCCTGCGACACGTGGAGGTTACTGTATTCCCACTAAGAGCAGGGGACAACAATTGCTAGAGGCACACCCAGAAGTAGGTGGGTCGGATCCTGTAAAAGACATAGTAAATGTCTCACACTTACAAGTTGGAGGAAGATTACAATTGTTCCTAAAATAATGGCAAAAAATAACATCTGATGCATTTATACTGTGCAGTATTGTGGGGTTTAGAATTGAATTCTACCCATATCTTGATCCTCCTACTCAGCATATTTCGAGTAGGACACGTATTTTCTCAAAAGAAGAAAATATGGAGATTCAAGCGGAACTTGAAATATTGTGTAAAAAAGGGGTAATTGAAAAGTCAGTCACCAACACCATCAATTTGTGTCAAGTATTTTTCCAAGAGCAAAAAAGAATGGTGGATGTAGAATTATTCTAGATCTGACAAGTCCTAACTCTTATGCACAGTTTAAACATTTTAAAATGGAGACATTTGCCAATGCCATACAGCTAATATCAAGAAAATACTATATGGCCAGCATAGATCTTCAACATACATATTATTCTGTGGCTGTGCATGGTAATGATCGTAGATACTTAAAGTTCAACTGACTAGCCAATTATGGCAATTTAAAGCATTGCCTAATGGTTTAACCTCAGCTCCTAGACTGTTTACCAAATTGTTAAAACCAATCTTAACATTACTAAGAGCTCAAGGTCATTTGGTAATGGCCTATTTGGACGATATTCTAATTGTGGGAGACACTTGGGCTACAACGGAAGCATCAGTGTCAAGAATCAAACTCACTTTTGAGAGGCTGGGATTTATAATCCATGCAGATGTCCAAATTGTTACCAAGAACATAAATTGATTACTTGGGTTTCACTATCAATTCAGAACACATGGTAGTGACTCTGCCCAGGGGAAGAAAGGCCGCAGTTAATTGAAGGTTGCATCAAGCTTATTGCACAGCACCAACCCTCAATTAGGCAAGTGGCAAGCTTGCTTGGCAAACTAATTGCTTCGTTTCCAGCTGTACAGTTTGGACCACAGCATTATCAGCAATTACAGCGAGCAAAAGTAGTGGCATTAAGAAAACATGCAGGGCATTTTGACAGGCCCATGCCATTACCAGTTGCAGCTATTACTGATATACAATGGTGGATCAGGAGTGTGTCAAATGCCTCCAGAGAAATCCTGGTTGAAACACCTTCCATCATTCTGCAGACTGATGTAAGTGCTCTAGGTTGGGGCGCTACTAATACTATTTCCAGCTGTGGAGGTAGATGGAATGTGGAGGAAGTACCTTTGCTCCAAGAGCAAGGGATTAATTACCTAGGGCTGTTTGGAACATTTTATGGGCTTAAAGCTTATTGCTCTAATATGCAAAATCTACATGTTCAGGTAAAGATTGACAACACCACGGCAGTAGCATATGTTAATCATATGGTGGTATCAAGTCAGAATCTTGTGATAGATTGGCAAATGTGATCTGGACCTGGTGTATTACCAGAAACATTTGGCTTTCAGCAACCTACCTACCGGGTAGATTCAACACAGTTGCAGATACAAGGTCACGAAAATTCAATGACAACACAGAATGGATGCTGAATCATGACAAATTTATTAAAATTGTAGCACAGTTCGGAATGCCAGAAATTGACTTCTTTGCATCCAGATTTAACCACCAATTTCCTAAATATGTGTCATGGGAACCTGATCCTGCGGCAGTAGCAGTGGATGCTTTCTCGCTGCATTGGGGAAGAATGTTTTTGTATGCATTTCCTCCATTTTGCCTCATTAGTCGGTGTATACAGAAGATTAAACAGGACTCCGCTTCAGGCTGGTCTACACAACCATGTTAAAAATGGATGAGGGATTACTTGCCCTCAGCTCCTGGCCCTCATAAAGGTCACTGGTAGTACTAGTCTTTATGTATCTTACTATCATACTTCAGTAATTATTATCTGTGATTTCACACCGCTGCTTTGAAGATTGACACGTGTGCGGCTGTACGGGGTCTTCTTCACGTAATCCCTCATCGTAACTCCTCATAAAATAAAGATCAAACTTCAAACCGGTAAGTTCTTGTTTAATCTTACTATTAAAAATTATTCTTGATTGTTCAAGATTTGAATATAATTCACATGAATATTTTGCAATTCTTCTATTCACATAAATAGCTCCAACTGTTTCACCCAATTGATTATTAAACCTCAAACTTATTTATGTTTTCATCGACAGAATTACATACATCTATATTTTATTGCAAGTGTACTTCAAATATGAAATATATTTATGCTTTAGTCATCCAGATACAGAAAACTGCAAAATAATCATTCGATGATGGAAATATGGAATACAAAATTCTCAACAATGTATTATCAAACATCAAACATTCACTGTACTTCCCATCAATAATTAACTCCTTTGCCAATAATTTCCCTTCTACCATTCTATAACAAGTAACCAATGAGTCTAAAAAAAATCGCAGCTAAATGCAAAGCTCTCGAAGAAGTGCATTTTGATCATTTTTTAAAAAATAATAAGACCATTAAATTTCAGCCCAAAATTCCCAGAACATCTGTCATCATTTTAACTTAAAGGATTAATCTTATTTATTAGCCTTTCTAAAGGAAATGCTGAAATATAATTTGGTGGAGATTTGGCAGTGCATTACAACAAAGAGCCAATCCGATGTTGCTAAGGCCCTGTGAAATTATGGTATCAATGGCTGACATCACAGTTTGTACTACCTATGTCTTTCCTGGGTATTCTGTACCATTGTACTGTTTCACTTCCCAACAAAGTTGGACAGCTAACTTTCCACCATTAAATCAATCATGATCACAGGCCTGCTGAACTAATGTCAGTGCAATTGCTGCCTCCACTTAGACCATTAAAGAATGGCACTGGTGGGCTTTCTAATTTAAAAATCCATTGCTATTTCATCTCAATTATTTTCAACCCATTGTGAGCTTTAATTAAATATAACACTTCCTAGAATCAATTGAATGAATCAATTATTTTTCCTTTTAAAAATAAGAATCAAAAGGTCTGTTCACTAATGACCCTTTCCAAAAAAAAATCAGATATTGTTTCCTTTTATTTATGCAATATACAAATTAACTATTTAACATATGAAAATAATGCTGATGCACAATAGTGTGAACTTGAGACAACATAGCAATAACCTTAACTGCTCATTCATTCTTAGGGAAATAATTTCACTATTTTAATTTCCTGTCTGAACAGGTAAACAATACCGATATAGTTGATTTAAAGAGCATATCCTGGTTTCTTTGTAACTATTTAGACATGTGAATTATGCTAAGTTAAATTAGGCACCATCTTATTTCTTTGCTACTGTTTTTCGGTTTTTCTTTTAAAACAGTCAACTTTTAGCCACATCCTCTCCGACTTTCTCCCATCCTTAATGCAGTACAGTGATCGATGACAAATTTGTCATTGAATGATTGCAAAAAGGCCTGCTCAAAGGCCCCCAACATCAAAATTCTTATTAAATATGCCAGGATTGGCTTGTGTGCTGACCTTCTAATATTCTTTGGGAGGTTTCCCCTTTGCTTGTTAAATTAAAGATCAAGGGGTAGAAGCTTGAATGCATTGCACATATGGTTTCTGAGCACTCTACAAATGATTGCCATAAAATGGAATCAGCGCTACAGTGCATCATTGAGTTGCATCACGGTTTATTCTACATAATGCATCCACACGCGGGTACTCATTCACAGGTGTGACTTTAACTGATACTGATGGTTGGCAGTTATTTTACAACCACAACTTTTAAGAGCACATTAATACTGAAGGTATGACACCGAAATGGCAGGCATTAATGGGTGGAAGTAAACCTGCTCAATCACAAGGTAAATTTGTAGTCTTTACTAGAGTAATTACCGGGAAGTTCGCCCTTTAAGAAATGTGATCCTGGAATCTTTTCCAGGATATTAGCTGCACAATCCTGTGTTTGTCCTATGAAAAGGATCGCACCGAAGGAAAAGTCATACAAAATCATGCCCATTACTTGAAGAAGCAGTCTCTATCATGAACCACTGCCATAAGGTTTTCTGGCATGGCAGCTTTTGTGCTTATTACATTGTTTTTACAAGACAATACAAATGTATTGCACCAACTAAGGTACAGTGAAATGAATTTGTAATACAGTGATACAATTGAAAAAAAGAACACAAACACAATAAAATGTAACATAAACATCCACCACAGCATTCTTCACTGTGGTGGAAGGCAACAAAGTTCAGTCAGTCCTCCTCCTTTGTTGATCCGTGGTCGGGGCCATGAACCCTCCGTAATCGCCACTACGGACGGCCGGATGCTCGAAACAGGGGATGGTCGAACACACTCCGCGGCTTGGTGTGCCCGAATTGGCCTCTTTCTTACTGGAAACCGCGGCCTCAGAATGTTATAGGCCACAGGCCGGCGGTCGGAGCTCTTCTCTGGCGAACCCCGGCGAGGGATGGTAAGTCCACACCACGCCCGCGGCTAGAAGCTCCGCAGACCACAGCCCCATGATGCCAAGTTACGAGGCATAATAGTTCCGAATGTTTGGAATTTGCATTGTGAAAATGTCAGGAATAAAAAACTGGCAATTGTCCACATTGAAGCAATTGCCTCCACTTGTTCCTTTGCTTGGTAGAATGTCTTTATTCAAGGTGTAGATCATTTTACAAGAGAAAATCTGAAATAACACCATATTATCCAGTTGATTCCCAATATATAAACACACAATAGAAACAACAGCAGTGTGTGTGGCTACTCAAGCCTGCAACAGCATTGAAAGGTGACCCTCTGCCTCAAAGTCAGTTATCTGCATTATCCTCTTATCGCTTGATCCCTTCTTGTCGAAAATGTAACTCCATTTTGAGGATATTCAAAGACCAAGCAATGACAATCCTCTGAGGAAGAGAATGCCATAATATTACATCTCATTGAGTAAATAATTTCTCCTTATTCAGTCCAAATTATATAGTCATAGTGAAAAAGAGCAGGAAGCATTTACTTTAGATCAACATGTCTACATCGCCCCAGATATCTATCTGAACTAGACCCAAATGTCTGTATTTGGCCCATTTCCCTTTAAACCTTTTCTATTAATCGATAATGTTTTATTATTAATGTTTAATGTTTTATGTGTCATTCCTAACTGAAATTGTATGTCATGTTGTCACTTGCGGACGGAGCATCAAGGCAAATTCCTTGTATGTGAATACTTGGCCAATAAACTTAACCATTCATTCATTCATTCATTCATATCAATGTACCAGTCAAAATGTCTTCTAAACTTTGCAATTGTACCTGCTTCTACAGCCCTTCCATACAGCCACTGTGTAGCCCCTCCAGTTTATTTTCAATCTTTCTCCTCTCACTTAAACCTATGCCCTCTAGTTTTAGACTCCCCTACCCTGGAAAAAAAAGACCATGACCATCTACTTTATCTATATCTCTCAATTTTATATTTGTCTGGAAGGTCACTGCTCAATCTCTGATACTCAAGAAAAAAAAAACCCCAGCCTATCCAGCCTCTCATTGTAACTCAAGCGCTCCAGTCCCAGTAACATCCTCGTGAATCTTTTTCTGCACGCTTTCCAGTTAAGAACACCCTTCCAAGAGCTGGCTGAACTGAACACCGCACAATACTCCAAACGTGGTATCACCAACAACCTTGCACAGTTACAACATGACATCTTAACTCCTGTTTCAATCTTAGATAATCTTCCTCATTTTCCACAACACCACCTATTTAGATATCATCCACAAATTTACTAACTATGCTAATTGGATTGTCATCCAGAGCATTGTTAAACAAACCATTGACAAACAATTGTGGGCCCAACACCAATCCCTCTGGTACACTACTGATTAAAAATCTTCAATTTGAATAACAACCCTCTACCACAACACTCCACCAACCCAATTTTGTATCAAATTGAGAAACTCACCATGAATCCCATGAGATCTAATCTTCCAGTCTTGTCTACCATGCAGAACCTGATCAAAGGCCTTACTAAAGTCTCTTTGTCACCAGCCCGAGGAAACAGCTTTTTAAATCCATTCAGAATCTTACCTCTCATTCTTCTAAACTTCCATCCTTGGGTATGGAGAAGAAAACTGCGCACAATATTTCAGATTATAGTTCCATTAAAGCCCTGAAACACTGCAGTAATACTTCCACCGTTGAATCCAGTTTTGTCACAATGTAGGGCTCATACCATTTGCCTTTTTAAATGCTTGCTATACCTGCACTTCAACTTTCTGCATTTCATAAACTAGCATACCAAGATCCCTTCGTTCACCGGCATTTAGAGTTAATATTATTTTCCGAATCTTCCTACCGAAGCGTCAACCACATTACATTCCCTCTTTTAACCTTTAGCCCACTTGCTTAACCCCTCTGAATCCCTTTGCAGATTCTCCGCATTTTGTTCACAACTCACATTCCCAACCTTGCTCTGTAAGATCAGAAGGTTTGGATTTTATTTTGTCAATTAATAATACAAATACAATAGTGAGCACCGTTTGACATTCACAAAAAGAATTTTGCTTAAAATCAATTTACAAAATGTTAATAACCATTTTATTTGAAATCTGGAGGCAAAATACTGTAATAGTATTTTTGTAACAGCATTTTGCCACCTACTTTTCTCGTTGGATCTTTCTATTTGCTTAAGGGTTTCCTGAGGTTATAAAGGTTTGAACAGATGTATTGTAATTGCTTAATTGTTAAAATTTCAAGTTGGTTACTAACAATGGAATTTAAAACTGTCAAGTGAAAGTAGTTGCTTTTGTCTGGAAAGAAACTACAAATGTGTTACAAACGTCAGCTTCTGCAATCAAAATAGTTGACTTTGCTAGCTGATCATAGCAATAACACGCTGCAAGTGTTCACATTTTTCATTTTGTGCGCAGATTCTTTGGAATCTCTAAAATAAGCATAAATCTTGTTTTCACTCGGTCAAACATCCATGCGAATTCTGTAACTAAAATTAGCAATGTGCAATAACGTATGGTATTGAAAAGGAGAGGTAAAGGTGAAAAAGGTGAAGAAATCAATAGGGTTTAAGTCCTTCTTTCCAGCTGGCAAGAGACATGTTATTCATCACATATCATTTACTTCAAAATTAGCTTCAGTCAAACTATAGATAGAAAATGAACTAAAATAGAACAATCCATAGAGCAACAGTGCAACACTAAACCAGAATAAACAAAAAAAAAATCCACCAATGTCATCATCATTTTAAAAATGCATGAGGATACTGTGCTATTTATTATGACAGAAACCCCAGGTCAAATGATTTTTTTTGGACTATTAATATGGACCTTGAATTTAATGCTAGCTGACTAACAAATTGTGAGTAGATTTTTATCTCACTAGTTACATTTCATCCTCCAGCCATTGCTGATGAGACTTCACCACGCCACATGATGATATCCTAAGATTCAGTCTAAATTTTACAAAATAGTCATCAGTCTCACTTTGATATGGATTGTTTTTTTCCAGTTGACAAAACATTCCATGGTTGTTTGCTTTTAAATTAAAAATGCATATTAAATGCAAAAGGACAAGCCAATTGTATAGATAATGTAGTTAAAATACACATAATATTTTGGACAACAAGTAAAAAAATAGAATGTTTTAAAATATCGCAGCCAAAGGCTTAAGAAGGAGAATAGCACATAAATACGAGCATCGTGATGTGATTTGCCTTCTTTTTAACATCACACAAAAAGAGCAGAATAAACAATGCATTTGATCATGTCACAGAATGATGCAATATTTACAATATTTCTATATCTGTAAATGAACAGTGAACAATTACTGGTTACAATCACTGTTCACATTTAGAAATAAACATCGTGAAGTTTTAGTTCTGCTTCAGTGCATTACAAAAATATTCAATTCAGATTCAGATTCAATTTGATTGTCATTGCACTTTTCTGTGCAATGAAATGGTTTATATAATAATGTATTTTTTATAATTTTATAAAATTAATTTTCTAAAATTGTGTTATAATGCCTAACTGCTTTTAGGATATATCACTTAATTTGACGTAATTAAACATTACAATAAATAAATGTTCCAATTCAGAAGTTAAAAAATTGCTTTGAATAAAAAATAATGCCTACCTGCTTTAGGATATATCACATAATTTGTTTCATAAAGGGAATACAGTATAGTCAATTAGTATTTTCAATATTTTGTAGTGAAAGAGGTCAAACGTACTGCAAAAGATGTCAAACGGGTTTATTAGATATTGTCATAAGTATAATTGTTACTAATATATTTCAGTATTGAATGACCTTAAAGGTATTGTTAACTGATAGCAAATAACTTTGAAACAACATTGCACATTTTTTATACTCCCGCAGGTTTAGCAAGGTATATTTTAGCTCAGAATACAGTGGACAGGTTTAAAGCTAGTCAGTTCTCTGCCTGACATGCAAGATAACCTCTCATCTCGCACTACACCACAGGGATATGACATTTTTGACCCAAAGTAAGCTCCAAGTTATTAGCCTAAAAGATTGCACCAGCTGACTTGGATATCAGCCATGACACCATAATGATGCATGCTAGACTTTGTTTATTTCAAATAAATATTGTTTATTTCAACCAGGAATTTAATTCCTTAAAATTGTACTTCCCAATTTAAGATTAATTTCTTATAATTTGTCATTTATTTTCTTTCACAAACATTTCTAAGACTAGCTCCTAGAAAGGCGTGCGTGGATAGAATTGATATGCTTTGGTTCGAAGAAAAGAAATACTTCATCGAGAAATATGACAAGGAGCTCTTTTGCATTATTTAAAGAGAGAAAGAGAGAGTCTTTTATTGTCATATGTCCCAAAACGGAACAATGAAACCACGGAACAATGAAAGCACTGTAAACTGCAAATGTGATTAACAGCAACACAGGAATGGAAAGAACACCAGCTTTACAAAAGATAAAATAAATAATAGTTGAGAATTGTATTTCAAGTTATTTGATTGTTCATTAAAAATATTTGAGTTGGATTGTATTGCTTTTGAATGACAATAGACAATAGGTGCAGGAGTAGGCCATTCGGCCCCTCAAGCCAGCACCGCCATTCAATGTGATCATGGCTGATCATCCACAATCAGTACCCCATTCCTGCCTTCTCCGCATATCTCTTGACTCCGCTATCTTGAAAAGCTCTATCTAACTCTCTCTTGAAAGCATCCAGAGAACCGGCCTCCACCGCCCTCTGAGGCAGAGAATTCCACACTCACAACTCTCTGTGTATTTAAAAGTATTTCCTCATCTCCGTTCTAAAAGGCTGACCCCTTATTCTTAAACTATGACCCCTGGTTCTGGACTCCCCCAACATCGGGAAATGAGGGATAATTTGTTCCACAACACCTCTGTGGGTTCTATGCTGAAGTGGTCATTATGGTAGCTGCCGACTGTTCTATGGGTGGGGCAAATATAAAGTGGTGCTCACATTCCACCACTTGTGCTGGCCTTCTGAGTGGTTGTGATGAATGATTCCCAATGTTTCCCAATGCCATCCAAATGCTCCGTCAATATTTTGACCGGATGTGAACCAGATATTTATGTGAATTAGTGGGAATGTTACACTATTTGACCTTGAAAATATCCTTGAATATTTTCATCTGAATTTTAAATGAATGCCAAAATCAGTACTAATATTAATGATAGGCATAAAATGCAAGCATTTCTCACAATTCAAAAAATAACTCAACTGATTAAAGAAAGCCACAGAATTTGCACTAATTCTCTACATTCCAGTTAGATCACTTTTTAATTAGGCAAATAACATCAAAAGGTAGACACATTGACAATAGTAAGTTCCTTAAAGTTGCAAATCATTAAAGTGTAAATAAACAATTAATTTCAGTAGATATATCCAAACAATCAATGCATTATTTCAGTTATTAAATTAATACTGATCAAATTAGTTTGCTTAGGTTTTTTGATAAAATAAAAAATTACAAGAAAGATTGTTTACTTGATTCCTCAATTATTAATTTAATTTGGTGATCGGAAATGAGAATTTATGAAAGTAAGAGCAAGTATTCATCGTGTTACTAATAAGAGACAGTCCATCTACACTCATTTTAAGTATGACTTGAAAGCTCAAAATCATCACAAGCATCTGCCATGGTGTGCTCTTTTCCTTTCTTTCAATGGGATTGTTCACAAATATATCATTGGAGTAAAATAACGAACATGCTTAGATGCACAATTTTATTAGAAAGGCACAGAAGGAACTACAAATCAAGTGGTCTTTTATCTGAAGATCGACCCAAAATGCTGGAGTACCTCAGCGGGCAAGGCAGCATTTCTGGATAGAAGGAACGTAACGTTTCGGGCCGAGACCCTTCTACAGTCTTTTCTCTTACTTCTACCACATCAACCGCTGGGATGAAATCAGTAGCAATTTAAAAAAATAGCCAGTCATAATTTTATAACATGGATAAGATCATGAGAACTTTATTTTCCCACGATCGTTGAACATGTTTGAAAATTAACAATGCACCTACTATGCTTGTGCAGAATTTTTAATATTATTTACAGATCCCTCCATAATGTTTGGGACAAAGACCCATCATTTATTTATTTGCCTCTGTACACAAATTGAGATTTGTAATAGAAAAAAAAAATCACATATGGTTAAAGTGCACATTGTCAGATTTTAATAAAGGTCATTTTTTATACATTTTGGTTTCCCCACGTGGAAATTACAGCAGTGTTTATACATAGAGCTCTCTTATACCTGCATTAAGGAGGCAATTAAACACACCTGAGCAACTACAAAGACATGTGAAGCCATGTGTCCCAAACATTATGGTGCCCTGAAATGGGGGGACTATGTATAAACACAGCCATAATTTCCACATGGTGAAACCAAAATGTATAAAAATGGCCTTTAATAAAATCTGACAATGTGCACTTTAACCACATGTAATTTTTTTCTATTACAAATCTCAAATTGTGTACAGAGGAAAATAAATAAATGATGGATCTTTGTCCCAAACATTATGGAGGGCACTGTACGTGAATACTCAATGAAGACAAATTTGACAATTACATAAACGCTTTTAAATCTTGCAATGAAAATGTTCTTGCTTCCAAATGGGGAAGACATGGACAAATTACACTTTGCTGTAAGAATTGGCTTCAAAAACTAGCCAGCAAAAAGAAATCTGGCTGATGAATTCATTATTCAATTATTTTTTATCAAAATGAAGTGGTGACAAAATTGGAATTATTATAGGTCCTGATCTATTATTAGACCTCATATGGTGGCAGGCTCCCACATGTCTGTGGAGACTGAAGGATTATCCTCTGAACCATTGTTAAAGAGTTTGTTACCTCAAATCTCATTAATTCAAGCATTCACTTTTCAAAGCAAAGAAGATTTTGTAAACAACATGGAAATAAGGATGGCATATTACACATACTATGGTAACATGTTTAAAAATTAAGTTACTCCAAAAAGATTAGTATTTTATAAATTCATATCATGTCATGGGACTGAATCACCAATTTTTTGTTCATTCTCTGTATTTTAACCTTGTTTCCTGCAAGATACATTTGGGTAAATGAAATTAATCAATGAAGTTCTGAGTGACTATTAAGATGGCATTGGACCAATTAATTATGCTTGGTTGGATTACCACAGAAGAGGAGCTATTGTGTTTAAAAACTGTGGCATTCTACAATGGAGAAATTAACTCAGAGACCCCAAAAAAATCTGGAGCAGAGATATTTCAAACAATGTTCCAGGAGGAATTTGAAGAAAACATTCTTTAAAATAGCTGCTTTGTTTCCACATCCACCTGTAAAGTGCCTTGGATAGTATGTTACATAAATTCGAGATGTTGTGTAAGGAAACTGATGTGGCATGGGAATGCTGCCCTGCGTTAGAACTGTGTTCAGAGTATTAATTCTGTGAGACCGTACATAAACAGAAGTTAACGTTCAGAGCCATGCAGCACAGATGATAAAATATTCAAACTGTCGATTTCCAAATGCAGAGATTAGAACCTGGCGAGAGATACAAGAGACTGCAGATGCTGGAATATGGAGCAACATTCAGCCTGCTGGAGGAATGCAGTGGGTCATGCAACATTTGTACAGAATAATGGATGTTTGGTGTTTCGAGTCAGAGCGCTACATTCCTGACTGAGAGAGTAGTGGGGAGATGGGAGGGTCTGAGGGGTGAGCTGGCAAGTGACGTGGATCCAGCTGAGGAGGGGTTGTTTGAGAGACAGAGTCAGGTGGACAAGGGATGGGTGGGATATTGCAACAGAGGATGGGAGGTAATCGGTGGAGGCAACAAAGTGCTGCAGATGACAAAATCTGATGGAAAAGGAAGATGAAGCATGAAACCAAATCAATAGGAATAATTGGTGGAGGACACTCAGTGAGAGGACTGTGTGGATGATAGACGGAGTGAGTGAGGGAGGGGATAGAAACTTGGTCCAAAAGGGCAGGAGTGGGAGTTTGAACAGATGTTGAACAGCGTATGAAAAGACCTCAAGCAATCAGAAGAAGAGAGAAAAGGGACAGTGGGGGGGTCAATTTATTTAAAATTGAAGAAGATTGAAACTAAAAATGTTATTATTGGCCGATGTAATCTTAACTTCAGCTCCACTTTCCTGCCTATTCCCTATAAACCTCAACTCCTCAAAAACATATCTGTTTTAGTCATGTTTATATTGTGTTTGGGGGCTCTCAGCTTTATGGGAAATAAATTAGAAAATATATTCCTCCTTGTTTCCGTCTTAAATGTGCAATCCCAATTCCAAAATTGTGCTCTTCAGTTCGAGAATCGTCTGTTACGGAAAACATACTCTCAGCATCTATCCTCAGAATCAGCAAGATCACAGTGCAATATTCTAATATAGAATCCCAAACTGCTCAATGTTTCCTTCCAAGAAAACCCCCTTCATCTCAGGAATCAACTTGGTGAACCTTATTTGAATTGCCTTGCAAACAAATACATCCCATCCTTATGTAAGGAGATTAAAACTCTATGTCTGGGTGCATGACTGTCCTACATCCTTGCAACAAGAACTACACATTTTCATACTTTATCCACTTACCATCAGAGGGACATTTGTATTTGCCTTCTTAATTGCCTGCTATCAAATCTTCGGCTTCACAATCAGGAATATGAGCAAGTCTGGAAAGCAGCATTCTGGCAAGCCTCTCTACTTAATCAAGGTTTTATTTTCTTATTCTTCTTAACAACGTGGATAAACACATATTTCCCCACATTATGTTCTATCTGCCAAACTTTGATCACTCTCTCTCTCTACACCACATGAAGTTATAAAAGAGTTTTCAAACCCATTTTCTGTTCTCTTAAAAAAAGTAATCATAAATTATGTAAAATTAAAGATATTGACATAAGATCTGTGACTACTTTACTCTTCAACCTCAATTTGTGGTAAAGGGGCTGTCCCACTTGGGCGACCGAATCTGCGAGTTTAGAAGAGTGTCTTCGACCTTCAAGCTCGCAGCATGGTCGACACGTGATCCTAAGAGGTCCTATTAGGTCGCTGGAACTCTCCTTCATGCTCGGGGGAAGTTCCCGAATACTCGTGGCCTCAACTAGCCGTGGAAAAATTTTCAGCATGTTGTACAATTTTCCGCGAGTAAAATTTGGTCGGCATGGATCTTTTAAACTCGTAGTCCAGTGGAGTGGGGTCGCTGTTTAGTTACAGGCAGTCGAGGGCAGCCGTAGGCAATCTCCTTCTCTGATCGAGTATTTTGATTGGCTCATTGGAGTTTTCAGGACCAAGGACTACCGGTAGGTAAAATGCCCGCTAAACATTATTATCTTATATTACTAAAAGTCTGATCTTGACCACTTCCTGTTGTTCTGTATATTGATTTTAGAAAAAACACTGCCACTTCTGTGATTTTTGGCCATCTTACTCAGAGTCCCCCTCTGCTGCGCAGGACAAGAGGATTTTTCCCATCGATGAGAAATAAAAGACTTATTAATGTTTTAAAAATGTTGATATTCTCTTTCCTGAAGGCCCTTTAAAGTTCTCTCTCCTGAAGGCCCAAAATGTTGAGATTCTCTCTCCTAAAGGCCCTCCACGCCCCTTCCAGAGGAACTATAAAACCTGGAAGTGCGGAGGTGCCTCAGTTCTCTGCAAGATGGGGGAGCGAGAGGTCACAATTCTCAGTCTGAGCTGTGAATAACACTGAACACATGTCTACTAAACTGTGAGTGGTTTTGCTGACCTGTCAGTGCCCTTAATGTGGTTTGAAAATATAGTTTGGAAATGCTAAAGCTGTGTTGCCTTTGGTTTGGAAATGCTAACGCTGCGTTGCCTTTGGTTTGGAAATGCTAAAGCTGTGTTGCCTTTGGTTTGGATATGCTAAACTGTGTTGCCTAATTAAAGTTGCCTTGCCTAATTAACGTTGCCTTGCCAAATTAAAGTTGCCTTGCCTAATTAACGTTGCCTTGCCCAATTCACCTTGCCTTGCCTTCTATATTTTAGTCTAATCTTGACCACTTCCTGTTTGCACTTTATATTGATTTTAGGAAAAACTCTACCACATACGGCTGTGATTTTTTCTGTCTCCTCAGGAAGTAGAGGTGGTGTTGTGCCTTCTAGGAGGATAGAGGAGGTGCCATTGAAGAATGAGATAATTTAACACAGAGGATGGCAAATCAATGGAATTCTCTGCCACAAAAAAACCATGAGGTCTTGCAATTAAGTATTTAAGAAGGAGGTGGAGTCATTTCTTAACAAAACCATTTAAGAAATCAAATGATGTAGGAAGCAGCAGGAATGAGATACTGTCCAGGGCCAACCTTGCTTTACGTGCTATAGTTTGGGTATCCTGACTTTAGGATGTTGAAAACAGTTTACATGGAATCAATAGATGTTCAGATCTAAGCTACAGTCTTTGCATTTTTCATATTAATCACCATGGCAGTTAGCTGGAGGTGAGTACCGCCAAGCCTCAGCGAAGATATAAAATTGAGTATAGTGAACAAACCACTTCTGCCCACTGACCAATCCTTAGGAAAAGACTACAAGTACAATCCTATTTTTTTATTTTAAATGTTATTAGAAGTACTTCAGTTTGTTGACCATTTGCTGTGTTTTAGGGCATTAATTTTCATTATTGCTAGCATGCTTCATGCCCTTGATGTACCAACCTGTTCATTGTGACATTGATAAAAGAGTCTTCATGACATAACAACTCTCTTGAAATCTATTTTGGAACAGATCACATGCTGCAGGCTGTTTTTAAATAAAGTTTACCACATTTATTTTCATCACATCGCTTGTGAAAGAAAGTATTAATGTCCACATAAATAAAAACATTATTTTACGTTTTATAGATGTTGGATAGGGATGGCTTACAGAACTTAAAACTTTTCAAAGACTGCATCCTTGCCACAAATACAACCTGCAAGGTATATATAAATGACAATGTCTCTAAACCAGTCCTGAACCACCTGTACTTCTTTCTGCCTTGGCCTCATGCCCAGCTTGGCCCAACTCCTATTCATTCACAATCTGTACCTGCAGCATTTTCCCGATTCTCCCCCTCCATAAACCTAGCCTGAACTGATTCTTGTCCTGCACAACATTCCTTACTCTATCCTCTATCTCATATTAAAAACAAAACTGGCTGTGTCTGCAATTGCATGCCCCCCCACCCCCACCCCCACCCCCAACACACATTTTCACTCATCAAACTACTTAGCTCATCACCCACTTCAGGAGAGCTCATTTATTTGACTGTAGGCTGGTTCATTTTACTTCAACCCAACCTTGCACCTATAATTTGTTCTTCAGCTGCACCACCAATAAAAATCTCCTCCAAATTGGTTGTCAAGCACATTTTTCGTAACTCCACTGAACCTTTCTTAAATCTACTCTGTTTGCAGGATTCTGATAAATATAGATACAAATTAATAATTTGGTTAATAGGCTACAAAAGCCTGAAATGTAGCCATGCAGCTCCAATTATAACATAACACTGGACATGATAGATGAAACAATGATGTGAAAACACATGTAGAAACAAGAAACTGCAGATGCTAATTTACAATAAAAAGACACAGTAACTCAGTGGGTCAGGTCTGCCAGATGTCCCATTGCCATAGTGAAACCACGCACAAACTGAAGGAACAGCACTTCATGTTCACCATGGGTAACTTACAACCCAATAGTATGCATCCTCTAGCTTTTACTATCCTGCTTTATATTCTTGGCTAGCTTACCTTCGGACCTCATCTTTTCTCCCCGTATTGTCTTTTTGGTTACCTTCTGTTGTTCTTTAAACATTACCCAATCCTCTTGCTTCCCGCTCATCTTTGCTACGTTGTACTTCTTCACTTTAATTTTTATACTGTCACTGACGTCCCTTGTCAGCCATGGTCGTCCCTTTCTCCCTTCGGAATCTTTCTTCCTCCTAGGAATGAACTGATCCTGCGCCTTCTGTATTATTCCTAGAAACACCTGCCATTTTTGTTCCACTGTCATCCCTGCTAGTGTATCTTTCCAGTCAACTTTGGCCAGCTTCTCCCTCATGGCCCCATAGTCCCTTTTATTCAACTGCAACACTGACACCTCCGATCTACTCTTTTCCCTCTCCAATTGTAGATTAAACCTGACCATGTTATGGTCACTGCCTCCTAATGGCTCATTAACCTCGAGATAAACTTGTATGTGACAGTGTTCCCATGTGCCTGTTGTATTTTAAGGTGGTGGAGCTTATGAATTTGGGAGGTCCTCTCAAAGAAACCTTGGCAGGTACCTGTCGAGCATTTTGTGCATGAAGCGTTAATGGTTGAGGAAGTGAATGCTTCTGATGATGCATGGGGTGGTATCTGCACGAGAGTCATTAGGTTAAAGGCATGAAGAATTTTGCAATACAACCCTCCAGCATTATATCTGGGATGTTGTGAGGTTTTATAATGTTTTAGTGTGCAATGTTTTGTTCTTCTCTTAAAATATCTGTGATTGAATTAAATTAATTGAACATTGCCTTCTATAATGTTCGAGTCCTCAAGTGGAAACTGAGATGGATAATCTGATTGTTATTCCCGTGCACAGACTACTGAAATTTTAAAATCAATTAAATAAAAATCTGGAATAATACTTCATTCTAGATTATTTCATTAGCTCAATTTTAATTATCCAGCTGTCATGAAATGTCCAAAAGTTATTAGAACAATCTTCCATTCTTTGAATTGCTAGTTCCATAAACTAACAACTATCCGACACTGATCCCTTCCACCCGCTTCTGTCTCATCGTTGTTATCCCAACCTCTTTCTCTTTGAACTACCTGTTTGACAACAATGTCAGCTTGGTTTCAAACTCCCATCCACTGGAATTCAGACTCCCACCTGCATTACCTTCCCACTCACTCAACCAACTGGTTCTCACCCCTCCCTCTTCCAAGTGTGTGGCTTTCATGTCTTACCTTTGACTCTCTTACCTATGTCTGTTTAGTTTAATTTAAATCCATTGTGATATAATTTGATAGAATTCTGTTTTCAAATTGGATTTTTTTTTTTGCCATCAATCTAGTGGATATGGGAGTAGGTGTTTTAACTTTCTGGACCTGCTCCAACATTTCATGAGATGGTGGCAGTTTTGGACTACAAACTCAATTTTCTAAACCTAACCTAACTTAAACAAATCAAAAAGCAAATTGCTGCAGGGATACAACAGTACCTGTGGAGGCAAAGGGATAGTCGACATTTCAGGTCAAGACCCTACATCAAGTATGAAGGGGAGGTAGCCAGTGTAAAGGGGTGAGGCAGGGGCAGTATTTTGCAGTTGTCCCAGCATCCAGAGTTTTTTTGAAGGGGAAAGTCATGCTTGAATGGCAGAATAGACTTGATAGGTCAAATGGCCTCTTTCTGCTGCTATAACTTATGAACTAGGTTTTAGATTAAAAATGTGCTTCATTCACTTCAGATCTGATTTTAAGATTTTATTCACTTCCTCTGGAATCCCCATGACAGAGGCAATAGCTGATCTGCATTCTGTCTATTGATCTCTTTTTATCAACTTAAAAACCTCAATTTACTTTTCAGCCATCAAGAGAATACAACCTAAGTTTATGCTGCTTGTCATCATAGCAGAACCCTTTTAGTGCTGATTCTATTTGGAAAAATAAGACCTGGAAAACTAATACTGCTTCAAACCGTGGCAGTGATTGAACCTCAATTCACTGTGCCACCGTTTGTTACAACACAGAAGTGTATCCTGACCTGTGGAGCACACACATCAGTCTTATTCACCCACGTATCTCCCTCGCATTCCTTCAACTTTGCTGATTCTCCTGCTATCAACCTGCACTGGAAGCAATTTACAGCTGGCAGTATAACCTTTTAATGTTGGGAGGAAACCATAACGCCCAGAGGAAATCTGCAAAGTCACAGAGACTGTGCAGACTCCACGCGGACAGCACATAAGATCAGGATTGAACCCCGGTCAGTCCCTGCAGCGGTGTGGCAGCGGCATTAACTAATGTGCCACTGTGCAGCCTACGGACTTCAAGGTGTCTTTGATCTAGGAATAATGCAAAGGAAGTATAACCCATTGTATTCCAATGCACACAGGCTAATACAAAACTCCTATTGGACCACTTGCTTATGTACATCTGGAAAACTCTTCATTCAGTCAAGTAACTTAAAATGCAGATATTATCCCTATATATTTTAATTGCTATATTATTTCTGGAATCTAATTGCAGAGAAAATTAATAAAACATTTTAAATTGTTTCATGGATAGAGGATACTGAAAATCGCATAGAATCTTGGAGACATTTTTGCTTATACCCTTATATTATGAGAGGGTAGTAAAGGTTGCAGAAAATGCACGTGCTTCGTCCTTTAGTGTAAGGATTCTTTAAACAAGCAAGGCTATATTTAAATATGCAATAAATCCATTTGAGATTTATTTTCAACATGCTTTTCCACATCACAAAGATACAGTGTTGCTATAACTAGTGGGTCAGGCAACATCCTCGTAGAACATGGATAGATGGCATTTCGGGTTGGGTTATTTCTTAAGACTGATTGTAAGGATAGGGTCGGGAGGGGAGAGAGTGGAGTGGCAGGACAAAGTGAGGCAAGTAATAGGTGAACACGGGGGTGGAGGGGGAGGTTGATGAGCAGAAGACTGGACAAAGACCATATATTTTTTAATGTGAGACAAAAGAGTTGCAAATTGTGAAGCCAGAGGAAGGAATGTAGGGGGGGGGGGGGGGGGGGGGGGGGGGGGGGGGGGGGGGGGGGGGGGGGTGGAAGATTGCAACCTTCACGTGGTCCGCCCTGTTTTGACGAATGCAATCAACCTGCTGTGCATAATCAAATGGAACAAGTTGTCCTACAACTTTAGGCTGTGCACGCCTTACGCAAGAAGAAGAAGAATGTAGGGGAGGGGAGAAATAGGTATGAGTCTAGTTGGAGCACAGTGGAGGGAAGGGGGAGAGAAAAGAGGAGAAATTGTTAGAGGATGCCTGGAGGATCCTCTTAGGTATGTGAAGAGAAAAAAATGAGTTAAGACCAAAGTTGGACTCTTGAAGACCGAAAAAGGTGAATTTATTATGGGGAACAAGGAAATGGCAGATGAGTTGAACAGGTACTTTGGATCCATCTTCACTAAGGCGGACACAAACAATCTTCCTGATATAGTAGTGGCCAGAGGATCTGGGGTGACAGAGGAACAGAAGGAAATCCACATTAGGCAGGAAATGGTGTTTGATAGACTGATGGGACTGAAGGCTGATAAATCCCCAGGCCCCGATGGTCTACATTCCAGGGTACTTAAGGAAGTGGCTCTAGAAATCGTGGATGCATTGGTGATAATTTTCCAATGTTCTACAGATTCAGGATCAGTTCCTGTGGATTGGAGGGTAGCTAATGTTTTCCCACTTTTTAAGAAACACGGGAGAGAGAAAACAGGGAACTATAGACCAGTTAGCCTGACATTGGTGGTGGGGACGATGCTGGAGTCAATTATAAAAGATGACATAGCTGAACATTTGGAAAGCAGTAACAGGATTGGTCCGTGTCAGCATGGATTTACAAAGGCGAAATCATGCTTGACTAATCTTCTGGAATTCTTTGAAGATGTAACTAGGAAAATGGACAAGGGAGAGCCAGTGGATGTAATGTACCTGGACTTTCAGAAAGCATTTGATAAGGTCCCACATAGGAGATTAGTGGGCAAAATTAGGGCACATGGTATTGGGGGTAGAGTGCTGACATGGATAGAGAAGTGGTTGGCAGAGAGGAAACAAAGAGTAGGGATTAACAGGTCCCTTTCAGAATGGCAGGCAGTGACTAGTGGGGTACCGCAAAGCTCGGTGCTGGGACCGCAGCTATTTACAATATATACTTCAATGATTTGGATGAAGGGATTCAAAGTAACATTAGCAAATTTGCAGACGACACAAAGCTGGGTGGCAGTGTGAACTGTGAGGAGGATGCTATGAGAATGCAGGGTGACTTGGACAGGTTGGGGGAGTGGGCAGATGCATGGCAGATGAAGTTTAATGCAGATAAATGTGAGGTTAGCCACTTTGGTAGCAAAAACAGGAAGGCAGATGACTATCTAAATGGCGTCAAGTTGGGAAAAGGGGAAGTACAACGGGATCTGGGTGACCTTGTACATTAGTCTATGAAAGTAAGCATGCAGGTACAGCAGGCAGTGAAGAAAGTGAATGGCATGTTGGCCTTTATAATTAAAGGAATTGAATATAGGAGCAAAGAGGTCCTTCTGCAGTTGTACAGAGCCCTAGTGAGACAACACCTGGAGTATTGTGTGCAGTTTTGGTCCCCTAATTTGAGGAAGGACATTCTTGCTATTGAGGGAGTGCAGCATAGGTTTATAAGGTTAATTCCCGGGATGGCAAGACTGCCATATGCTGAGAGAATGAAGCAGCTGGGCTTGTACACTCTGGAGTTTAGAAGGATGCGAGGGAATCTCATTGAAACGTATAAGATTGTTAAGGGCTTGGACACGCTAGAGGCAGGAAACATGTTCCCGATGTTGGGGGAGTCCAGAACCAGGGGCCATAGTTCAAGAATAAGGAGTAAGCCATTTAGAACAGAGACTTTTTCTCACAGAGAGTGGTGTGAGTGGAATTCTCTGCCTCAGAGGGCGGTGGAGGCAGGTTCTCTGGATGCCTCCAAGCTAGATAGGGCTCTTAAAAAATAGCGGAGTCCGGGGATATGGGGAGAAGGCAGGAACGGGGTATTGATCGGGGATGATCAGCCCTGATCATATTGACTGGCGGTGCTGGCTCAAAGGGCTGAATGGCCTACTCCTACACCTATTGTCTATTGTCTATATTAAATATATATATATATATATATATGCATCATTCCGTCATAAGGAATAGGAGTAGAATTAGGCCATTTGGCCCATCAAATCTACTCCACCATTCAATCATGACTGATCTATATCTCCCTCCTAACCCCATTCTCCTGCCGTCTCCCCATAACCTGATACCCGTATCCGTACAAGTACAACATACCAGAACCTCTTCCTGCCCACAGAATAACATTCATCAGCCTAGAATTTTGAGATGGGAGTTGTGCAGGCCCCAACGAGGTGACTTGTACAATTTTGTGATGTTGGTGAAACCTAATTAACCAATTATTAGAGTGGCTGTCACGCTGAATCATACACACAAACTATACTCAGGGAATTCTCAACGCCAGTTGAGGAAGAGTTTGAAGCTCACTGCAAGATGGTGGGCCAAATGCCATGTGCACCAGGATGAATGGCATGTACAAAATAAAAGCACAAACTCAACACATATCTAGGTAATTGCTTCACCATAATTGGGTATAAATCCTGAAACCACCTTCACAATAGCAACATGGAATTCCTTGTTCTGGTTCAAGGAATAGGCACCTTATTTCCAGAGGGTCCTGAAGCCACGTAAGGAAGTGGCCGATTCGGGATCTCCAAGCTGGGAAGTGTGCTCGATCATCCTGACCAGAGGGCTTGCACATCGGGCTGTCCATAGCGGCGACTACGGAAGGTCAAGGCCCCCGACCACGGGTGAACAAAGGAGGAAGACTGACTGAACTTTATTGCCTTCCATCTTAGTGAAGAATGCTGTGGTGGATGTTTATGTTAAATTCTATTGTGTTCTTTTTAATTGTATGGCTGCATGGTAACTCATTTCACTGTACCTTAATTGGTGCACAAATAAATGTGAACCTTGAAAATGAACATTGATTGCTAACCCTCACCCTGGCAGTCAGCTTGGTCTTTTTCCCCGCTGTGTAGTGCCATGGGCAAGATAAATTGCAGATATATTTACGATTGTATAAGAAGGAACTGCAGATGCTGGAAAATCGAAGGTACACAAAAACGCTGGAGAAACTCAGCGGGTGCAACAGCATCTATGGAGCGAAGGAAATAGGCAACGTTTCGGCCCGAAACGTTGCCTATTTCCTTCGCTCCATAGATGCTGCTGCACCCGCTGAGATATATTTACGATTCTGGCAAAACATTTTGGGAGAACAGTTAAAGTGTTTAACTTTCTCACGTGTTATTCATTGCTGGATCACATGGGTGTGGAAAGAACAATACATTAGAGTTTTCAGTCACATTGTTCTCAAAGGACTGCACTGAACAGAGTGGAAGTTGACATATAAACAGATACTTAGTTTCCAGGGATTGAACAGAAAGGCATCAAATCTCTACCCTATACGGTATGTAATAATTTAAAGCACTGATCCCTGGTCCCATGTTAAACAGATTAACAGAAAACACTTGAAAGACGTACAATCATTGAGATTGCTAAAAAGAAATGCAATTCCTTTATTATTATAGTGCATAGATGATCTTATGTGAATATTTAAAAACAATGATACTTTAAAAGAGGAACTCAACACTGCAAATTCAGAAGATATTTGCAACTAGTACATGTACATTGCAGTTTCCGAAATTCAGTTGCTTTGACATTGAACTGCTAACTATATCCCGTTTAGTCAATTCAACCAAGGGTAAATTCTACCTCTGATTCTTAAAGTGATTGAATCTTGAAGTTCAATACCAATACTTGTCCTGGGTTCATTTTTCATTACACTTGATTACAATCCTCATGATAAAACAAAAGATCAATTTTGAAGGGTTATTTTAAAGAATTTATAAAAATATATATATTCATTTCATGAATCACAGACTCTGCTAAGAAGTGTTTTAAAAGCATTGTCAATGTGGCACGATAGAGTAACTGTTTGAACTTTCAGTTTTCATTGTCCAGCAAACAATTTTCAGACTCACGCTCAATAAATAAATTTGGTCTCTGCAATCCCAATCAGGTCTGCAAAATCCCCTCTGTAGCAGCCCTATGATAAATGGACTTATTTTCCCAAATCAAACACTCGAATTTAAATTTAGATGAGTTAATGCAAAGGTCAACATTGTAATCAGTTCTTTTGATCTTTATAGAATTTCTAGAGTAATACATAATAAATCTGAAACAAGGCAATTGTGCTGCTCTGTATGTGTGGCTGGTAATAAAAATCTTAACGATTAGAACCTTGATGCACTTAGAGAGCATTTTATAGTAATAGCTACAGTGAGGGTTGTGATGTACAGGAATGACGACAACAGGAATTTAACATTAGGCCATGCAACCGGTAAACAACCATAACCTTTTTTTACAGAGTCTAACCTGACCTGAATTACAATTAATTCTAGACAGTGTACATGTCTTTTCCTAAAATAAACCTCTTTGACCAAAATAAGGCATCACATAAGCCAGAATCATCTATCCCCACTTAAGATGCAGTCAAACACCCCTTCCACTCTCTTCTGCAAAATAAATCAGCTACTCCAACAGAAGATTTCAAGCTGGACAATGATGAAATGTCCATATGTTACAGTATGACCATAAATTATGTGAGAACATTTGGTTGGGCCACAGAGGGGCTCCAAAAATAGGCAGGGAACTGCTCTGGCTGTCTGAAAACAAATTGCCCAAATTTTAGCATGAAACTGTGTTCTTGACATACATTTTACATTGAGTACAGAAATCATGAGCTGAAGCTACACAGATGATCAACGATAATCATAACTTTTAATTTGTCAGATGTTACACCATCAAGAGTACTCTGCCAAGATGCACATCAGCATCTGCTTATAAGGAAGGAGCTAGGGGATTGCAAGATTTATAACAAAATGAGGTGAAAAAAAAAAGTACTTGAAAAATGGTATGCCATCAGTTGAGGCCAGTGGCCAGGGAGAAGCGATATACAAAGGTAATTTGGCAGGTTCAATAGTAAATACATTGGGGAATTTCAGACAATAAAATTCACAGTACTTTAAAACAAATATCTTGCATTATGTTCCTTGCTTGTCCAAAATTCTGACAGCAATAATTCAACAACTTAAGATTGAACCTGCTTTGATGTAAAGTATTTTGTGAACATAAAATTTCCTGAATTGCAAACATAAATACTTGTGAAGCATTGACCATGTAGTGATACTGTTTGACCAAGTTATAGATAAGCAAGGTCCTACAGACAGTGTGAAATAAATGCACTTGAATAATCTGTTTTAGTAACAGTACAACTATTATAAAGTAATTACAGAAACGGGCCATTTAGCCCAAAAATCCAATGCCAGTCTTTCATAAGAATATTCTTCAGCTCTTCATTATTTATTTCTCTTTCATGCGTTTATCTATTCAAGTCAAGCGTCAAAAACGTAGGTACACAAAAATGCTGGAGAAACTCAGCGGGTGCAGCAGCAATTATGGAGCGAAGGAAATAGGCAACGTTTCGGGCAGAAACCCTTCTTCCTTGAACACAGTAAAACACCACACACTCACATAGATGGTATTAAATATATGATACCAAATCGCTTATAGAAATGCTCAGAGAAATTGATTGCATAAATCAACTTCAAGGAATATTTTACAGTGGGAAAGAGAGATGCAGAGGTTTAGGGAAGGAATTCCACAGCTTAAGGCCTTGGCATCGATGGAGCAATTACTAAAAGGAAATCTTATGGTGAGAAATGGAGGGAATTAGCTAAAGGGACATCAACAAATAGGGACTTGAAAACAAGAATGAGAATTTTAAATACAACTTATTGTTTTTGCCTCAACTACTTGTTGCAATGAGTTTCATATTCTCACCACTCTAAGGGCCAGACTTTCTTGAATTCCTAATAAGATTTATTGATTTACAATTATGCCCCCTAGTTCTGCTCAGCATCAAGCAGAATCATCTTTCATACCAACTTTATCAAATTCCTTCAAAATGTCAGACACCTTTACTTTCATTCTTTCCAAGCACCAAGCCACAGGTGAAACCTAATTATTTCATTTAGTAAGTAGACAAAACATAACTTTTAATTAATTTACTAAAAAGACTATAATTTGGTGAATAGATACAATCTCACTAATTAACTGAATCATTAATGGAACAAGACACAGCTTAAAAGTGTTAGGACTGTTAAACTTGAAGTGCCATGAAATGAAGGAGCCGAGTTATTTAAGTTTTCAGGCCCCCATTACCTGATCTTCCATGGACATCTAGTCCCTTTACACATCCATCCCCCATAGACGTATACTTATTTAGATATCGTGGGCACCGGTGGGTGACGCCGTGTCCGGCAGTGACCACTCCGACTCTTGTAGTAGGGTGAACTAACGTGATATATTTTATTTAAAGTGGTAAGAAAATCCAGGAATACATGTGCTATGTCGCTGTTGAACTCAGGCTTGTCCCAGCAGCTTAGCCTTGGTATTTGAAGGAGGTGTGGCAATCTCAGGCTTCTTCCTGCAGTTCACCCTTGCCTCAAGAGGAGGCGTGACGGTGCAGATTTTTTCCTGGCGGCTCAGCATTGGTCTTGAAGAAACAATGCTGGTCGTCTCTGGATTATCCTGACAGTCAAGCTTTGCATGTGCGTGTGCACAGTCCCTCATTGTCTATGGGAAAGAAGAGGTTCTGGCATCGGGGCCACTCAGTCTTAGCCTTAGGTAGAGGTACTGGCTTTCTAGGGCCTCTTTCTTAGCAGTCCAGTCTTGACCACATGGTGGTAATGGTGGTCATGGGTTTGTTCCAGTGGCTCAGTCTTCCTTGAACTTTCGATAGTGGATCACAGCTAATAAGGAGGCACAACACTTTGTCTCCCTTCCACACTCTCTTCTTTCTTCCTTTTCCTCTCCTGCTTCTCCCCGTCTGGTTAGAATGCCTGGATTTTAAAGGTAGGCTGATACGATTTCGAGTGGCCAACCAATATCAGCTAATTGGACCCAACTATTAGCAATAATGCTGAGGATTAGCCACTCCTGGTCTCTCAGCCAGTTCAAGGGATCAGAGCAACATCTGAGGGAGAGTGCACTGTCACAATCCCTATTACATGTCTCAGATTGTTTCATATATAATTAATTACTTCATGGGGAAATGGCAATAGCGAAACATTATTGCTGATTGTACACACTAAGATCTGTCAAAACAGAATGATCGGTTCTTTCAGGCATTGTGTTCATTTTAATTGACGCCAAAATGGTCAGTTCTGTTTGAAAAGTACAATTGGATAATTAACTATAACATAAGGACAGATAGACCGAATCTGGTCTGGAAAATGGCATCTTCTGCAATTCAGCGGCTTTGCACAGTGTTGCTGTGAATCATCAGTTCAGAATGAATTCTCAACTGTGGAAATGAAACTTAAATCCACAATTTTCCAGCGCCACAATTCTGAATAGGTCAAATCGCCTGGATAGTCTCCATCATACCTCTCTCTTCTCTGCTCCCCCCCCCCCCCCCCCTAACCCCTAACCAACCCACATCATAATGAGCCAAAAGCCATTTGATCTTATGGTTACTATTCAAAATTAAAGAGAATATAAATAGGAATAAAAGAGCAATGTGTGTTTCTTTAGGTAGGCCTTCCCAAGAACCATATTATTCAAACCTGCTGATGGACTCCTGTGTAATTAATTAATATCGTGGTGCAGTTAGCAACTTTTGATCGGTCATTTTCTTAGAAACTGTAACATAGGAAGCATTAAGCTGTTTGCAGGATTTAACAAATCAGCCCATATGGTTTTGCCTGAAAAACGTTATAGTCACTTGGCAGAAAATTACCATGTTAGTATACCATGCATTAACTACAAAGAAAAAAATCTTTGCATTCTCAATTCCATTACTTTTGTACTCCACTGCTCAAGTTCCACATTTCAGAGCTCGTTAATCACTTTTACTTCTCAATCCTATTTTCAATCCTATTTTAATCCTTTAACTTCTCAATTCTATTTTCAATCCTATTTTTTCCCCCAATAAAAATAAATGTAATATTGCGATATGAGCCCAACTTGTTGTACGAGTCAAATCTTGTTGGTTGATCTTTGGTGAACTATCTGCTATGCATACTCTTTGCCTTACGAAGACATGTGCCAAAAAATTGGACACATTTATATCTGTTTTCCTCATATTTGATCACAATAATTCCAGATCAATCACTGGAAAATTAGCCAGGGCACTTATGTGCACTATTGCCCTTTGAGTGACTGGTACTTGCCTGACGTATGTCATGCTGCTAATGACATCATTACCAGTGTTGCACTCTTTTCTGCGATTGCGAAAATAAATTGGCACATCAATGTGCAACCTATGACCTTTGTTTATTAAGCATTAAAGAAAATAGGGAGCAAACCTTGCAGCAGATCAGCAAAATAGATGATTTAAAGGGCCCCCATGTGACCTTGCTGTCTCAGTTTCAGATGAGTTTTCAATGTTTAAATCATATGCACAAGCATCACTGAGTTCCTCTGATGATCTTTTCTATTTATGCACCTCTGAGCTGTGAAGTCTGCAGGCTGGACAGCTTCTACGCGGTGACTTGTACAGTAACAGTATTACTAAGTATATTGTGCAGACCTGGTTGGCAAGGAACATCCTTGACCCCCTAAAATCAACCCGAAGATCTGGGCAGAATATGTAGCTGACCCAGTTTCAACATAGATAGTCTTTTGTGATGAAATAGGATAATGTTGTGAAGGGTTAGGGGCGCGGGAGGAAGGAAATGGTGTAAAAGAAAAAACCTGACACTGTTGGCCAGGCCAATCTCGGAGATTTAGCTGCTTATTGAAACTGTCAGGTCAGTGGATGATTCTGAATGTTTTTGACATTTAAAAACATTCAGAAATGTTCAGAAAAAAAGATTAATTAAAAAAATAATATTAAAAAACATTAAAACAGGCAAATTAAAAATATTTTAATTAATACTCTTGCTACAGTGGCCCTCCATAATGTTTAGGACAGAGACTCATCATTTATTTATTTGCCTCTGTACTCCACAATTTGAGATTTGTAATAGAAAAAAATTACGCGGTTAAAGTGCATATTGTCAGATATTATTAAAGACCATTTTTAAAGACCCCTCCCCCCCATTTCAGGGCACTATTATGTTTGGGACACATGGCTTCACAGGCATTTGTAATTTCTCAGGTGTGTTTAATTGTCTCCTTAATGCAGATATAAGAGAGCTCTCAGCATCTAGTCTTTCCTTCAGTCTTTCCATCACCTTTGGAAACTTTTATTGCCGTTTATCAACATGAGGACCAAAGCTGTGCCAATGAAAGTCAAAGAAGCCATTATGAGACTGAGAAACAAGAATGAAACTGTTAAAGAGACATCAGCCAAACCTTAGACTTACCAAAATCACATGTTTGAAACACAATTAAGAAGAAAGAGAGTACTGATGAGCATACTAATTGCAAAGGGACTGGCAGACCAAGGAAGATCTCTACAGCTGATGATAGAAAGACTCTCTCTATCTATCTATATAACTAAAAGTAAGTTCTTGACCGCTTTTGACTCACTGCGATGTGATTTCCGAGAGAACGCCGCCACTTATGGACGTCATTTCTGGCCACCTGGCTGAGAGCCCCCCTCCACCGGACTGGAACGGAGGATTTTTCCCATTAATGAAAAGTCAGAGAGATATTAATGTTTAAAAAAAAATTGCCATTCTCTTTGCTGCCCCTGCTGGTGGGTGGGGGAAGGAACTATAAAACCCGGAAGTGGTGTGCCTCATTCAGTCTCTGCAAGATGGAGGAAGCGAGAGGATCACGTCACTCTGAGCGCTGAATAACATTGAACACATGTCTACTCAACTGTGAGTGCCCTTAATGTGGTTTGAAAATGAAAATATGGTTGCTTTGAAATGCTGCACTGCAAAAAAAATGGCTGTTGGTGGTGGTGGTAACTGCTTTGAAAGGCTGCACTGCAAAAATAAATGGCTGTTGTTGGTGGTAGTAACTGCTTTGCAAGGCTGCACTGCAAAAAAATGGCTGTTGGTGGTGGTAACTACTTTGAAAGGCTGCATTGCAAAAAAAATGGCTGTTGTTGGTGGTGGTAACGGCTTTGAAAGGCAGCACGGCAAAAAAAAAAAAATGGCTGTTGTTGGTGGAAACTTGACAACTTCCTGTTTGCACTGAATATAGATTTTAGATAAAAAGCAACCACTTATGGCTGTGATTTTTGGCCATCTTACTCAGTTCCTCACCACTCATCAGGGGCAAAGGATTCTTCCCAATGAAAAATAAGTGTTATTAGTGTTTAAAAAAATGTTGAGAATCTCTCCTGTCAATCACGCCATGAAGGCCACGCCCCTTCCAGTTGAAGGGGGAGGGGTTATAAAACCCGTAAGTGTGGGTGTGGGTGTGGCTCAGTCTCTGCAAGATGGGGCAGAGAGAGGTCACAACTCTGTCTGAGCTGCGAATCAACTGCACACTGAATGTCTACTGAACTGTGAGTGTGGTGTTTATGTGGTGTTTTGTGTGGTTTTATAGTGGTTTCACCCTGCTTGAAATGGTATGAAACTGCATTTGAACGTGGTGGCCTTGCACCCTCCGTGAAATGGTATGAAACTGCACTTCAATTTGGTTGTCTTGCACCCTGCTTGAAGTGGCAATGAAACTGCACTTGAATTTGGTGGCCTTGCACCCTGCTTGAAATGGCATGAAACAGCATTAGCATTTGGTGGCCTTGCACCCTGCTTGGATTGACATGAATTTGGTGGCCTTGCACCCTGCTTGAAATGGCAGGAAACTGCACTTGAGTTTGCTGGCCCTGCACCCTGCTTGAAGTGGCATGAAACTGCACGAGTTTGGTGACCTTGCAGCCTGCTTGAAGTGGTATGAAACTGCGCTTGAATTCGGTGACCTTGCAGCCTGCTTGAAGTGGCTGGAAACTGCACGAATTTGGTGGCCTTGCACCCTGCTTGAAGTGGTCGGAAACTGCACCTGAATTTGGTGGCCTTGCACCCTGCTTGAAATAGAATGTCAAGGAATAGCCATGAGTCAACTGCTAGCCCACCAGCCGTTAGTGAGCTGCCAGCACATCAGGCTTGAGTAACTGAGCTGCCACCCCAAGAATCCATTTGGCCCACAATGTCCATACTAACCAGTCACTTCAGCCCACAGTACCCATACTAGCGCTCCAGAAAGCCCCCCTGAACCCAATTGAGCAGGCCTTTTATATGCTGAAGAGAAAACTGAAGGGGACTAGCCCCCAAAACAAGTATAAACTAAAGGTGGCTGCAAAACAGGACTGGCAGAGCATCACTAGACAAGACACCCAGCAACTGGTGATGGCCATGAATCAAAGACTTCAAGCATGCGAAGGATATGTAACACAATACTAAACATGACTACTTTCATTTACACAACATTGCTGTGTTCCAAACATTATGGTGCCCTAAAATGGGGGACTGTGTATGAACACTGCTGTAATTTCTACATGGCGAAAACACAATTTGTAAAAATGGCCTTTATTAAAATCTGACAACGTGTACTTTAACCACAAATGCGATTTTTTTTCTATTACATAACTCAAATCGTGGAGTACAGAGGCAAATGATGAGTGTTTGTCCCAAACATTATGGAGGGCACTGTACTCCCATGCAATTTTCCGCTTCAATTAAATCAATGGAGATACCTTCTTACATCTCATTTCATCGGACGCAGATTTCCATTGTGAGACCACCAAAAAGGTGAAGGGCAAAATGCCTCGACTGCTCTTTTTATGCTGCAGTTAAAAGGAGTTGAAAAAAGATGAACAATGGGTTGGAACTTCGGGACTTCCAAGTCAGTGCAGTAATCCTGAAACGGCTGAGGTCACACTGAAAACGACTATTTCCTTTCAAACTCCAGACAATTATATTATTCCAAACTTGTAAAATTAAATGCTCATGATAGTGAAATTCCATTTATTAATAAATGCCATTGTTAAAATTCATAATTAATTGACCATTAAAACTCATATTTTTTTCAACACCACTGATATTTTACCATTTCATATATTAAGCAAAAGGTCTAATTCTGTTTTATGACTGCAATCGTAATATTTCTTTACAAAATTATAGGTAGCTAATGTTCTAAATTACATTTAAAGTGATCAGATTTGAATATGTTATACATCTGTACATTACTCAGAATATAAATTAGGACTTCAGTTCTGTAAATAGAGGGCAAAAGTTCTCAATACATTGTCAAACAAAGAGAATTAGGGGATTATCATTGCAATTCCCAGTCCAAAACCACCTTGTCTTTGAAGGCTAACAAGATTTCTATTTTGTTTAAAGCAATTACAGGCAAAAATTACTGTCTAGTCAAATAAAATATGTTATTTGTTATTTAAATTACCTCCTAATTCATATCAAGAAGATTTCATACATAGAATATAATATTAAATATAAAGTATATAATTTTTTAATAATATCAACTAATCCTGAAAGAAACAAATTTTCCAATTAGGCAAAAGGAAACAATTTGAACACATACATTAGGGAGCAATATATTAAAAATGCTGGCTAAAGGATAATATTTTCAGCAAATAAAGGAGCATAAAAAAAAACAAATGTTTAAAACTCCAGTTTGTAAATGTATAAAGGTGAAGCACCCATAGTGTCTTTAACATGCTGCATTCCATAAATCATTTACTTAATGATATACTGCTGACAATGCCTGACAATTTTTTTTACATTTTTGAATATGATCACAGCTTGTGCAGTTTTACAGCTGGCATTATGTTGGATGCCAAGGTTGTAATGTACAGCATGATGCCATATTGTTCCACAGTGAGGTGTGATCAGATACCTGCCGAAAATGATGGACAGCTATTGCCCAGTGAACAGGGAAAAATCCCATTTACTACCTGCCAGATGGGACCTGCTGGACTGTTCAGAGCAAACATCTCATTCTTCTTTGGGCTTACATGTCCGGCTTTCGAGCAGGGCCTTGCTGATAATGATGAATATCAAGGCTGCAGTAAAGTGGGTGACAACAGCAGCCTTGTTATAGCTGCCAGTCTTCCAATGTTGTCGTTATTACAGGTGAAGATTTATTTGAGTTTATTGTTCTGCACTGTGTGCCAGCTATTTGCAATTCATCACCTACTATGGAAGGTTCAGGATAACTGATATAGCTGCAGCTATAATTGCCACCTACACCTGCTACTGGAAATTATGAGGGTCGCCAACCAGGGCAAGCCTGCTCTCCACCACTGCTTCTCCCATCCTTCCAGTCACGATAGCCATTGTGTGTATTAAATCAAAACTTCTTGTGCCATGGTGCAAAAATAGAGATAGCTTTGCTGCTGTTGCTTTGTCACATATGATCACATAACTCTGCGCTATAATGTGAATTTTCAAGGTTGAAGCCGTGCCAACCAATTAAGACCCCATAGTCTGTTGACTCAAGTAATTTCAAATATCACATGTGAGGAAGCATTTTGGTTATAATTACATTGTATTTTTCTTATAGAAGAGTAACGTGTCAGAATCAGAAAGATTATTCAGATTATTAATTGAAAAGCTAATAAAGACAATTATGTGAAGAGTACATGCAAATATATCAGCATGACAGAGTAGAATTATCAAATGGATTTGTAGAATAAAATTATCTTTTGAAATATGCTCTACAACTTTTAAAATGATCATGTATCTGCTGCCCTCTCCTCGACCCTATCAGTGCACATCTCTATACCTATAAAGGTATGTGTGTGTACCTGTCTGTCTGTATTCATTGTATTCATTGGATCTTCCTGAAAACGCTACGTGCTAATGCTTAAATTTTCACAGATTATTAATCACATAATTAATCACAAGAATAAGGGATAAGCCATTAAGAACGGAGATAAGGAAAAACTTTTTCACACAGAGTTGTGAGTGTGGAATTCTCTGCCTCAGAGGGTGGTGGAGGCTGGTCCTCTGGATGCTTTCAAGAGAGAGCTAGAGTTCTTAAAGATAGCAGAGTCATGGGGATATGGGGAGGAGGCAGGAACGGGGTACTGATTGTGGACGATCAGCCATGATCATATTGAAGGGGTCGAATGGCCTACTCCTGCACCTATTGTCTATTAACCCCGTCGACACAATGAACTGCTTCGCTTCACATTTCATGCTATATTTCCCAAGTTATAGCGCTTTTAAAAATAGCTAAAACCATGTTTTTAAACAGCAAAAGTCCTTCAACCCGCTTCAAGTGATGTCACAAAAGTGGGGGGGGGGGGCTACCCAGGTGGAGTGGGTGGCCACCAGCTTCCAGTGATGTCAGGGGGAGGGCCGCATTTAAATTAACCTTCCGCATTTTCCGACCCGGGCTCCATCAAGGAGGCATCGAGATCACGTCGGTGAAGGAGACATTGAGACCGCAGCAGTGAGGCCTTGCGTCGATGGGGCCACTGGGGACGTGAGGTGGGAGAGTGGGGGGATTGAGGGAGAGGAGGGGGTAGGGAGGATAGTTGCCACATCCACACTTCCTCTCACCCCCTCCCTCTCTACCCTCCCTCCCTCCTCCTCTCTAACCCCTCCCTATCTACCCTCATTCCGACCTTCCCTACCCTCCCTCCTCCCCACTTTACCCCTCTCGCTCTACCCCTCGCTCTCTGCCCCTCTCCCTCTACCCCCCTCCCCCTGCCTCTCAACCCCCCTCCTCCTCTACCACCCTTCCTCTCCACCACCATCTCTTTACCCGTCCCTCTCTAGGGATTGAAACAGAGAAACATAGAAAATAGGTGTAGGAGTAGGCCATTCGGCCCTTCGAGCCTGCACCGCCATTCAATATGATCATAGCTGATCATCCAACTCAGTATCCTGTACCTGCCTTCTCTCCATATCCCCTGATCCCTTTAGCCACAAGGGCCACATCTAACTCCCTCTTAAATATAGCCAATGAACTGGCCTCAACTACCTTCTGTGGCAGAGAATTCCAGAGATTCACCACTGTGTGAAAAATGTTCTTCTCATCTCGGTTTTAAAGGATTTCCCCCTTATCCTTAAGCTGTGACCCCTTGTTCTGGACTTCCCCAACATCAGGAACAATCTTCCTGCATCTAGCCTGTCCAACCCCTTAAGAATTTTGTAAGTTTCTATAAGAGTTTCTCAATCTTCTAAATTCTAGCGAGTATAAGCCGAGTCTATCCAGTCTTCCTTCATATGAAAGTCCTGACATCCCAGGAATCAGTCTGGTGAACCTTCTCTGTACTCCCTCTATGGCAAGAATGTCTTTTCTCAGATTAGGAGACCAAAACTGTACGCAGTACTCCAGGGTGTGGTCTCACCAAGACCCTGTACAACTGCAGTAGAACCTCCCTGCTCCTATACTCAAATCCTTTGAGGGAGAGTGACGAGGATGAGGAGGGAATGCTGGGGGATCATGTAGTTTACAGTTTCAGTTTATTATGCAATAACAAATTTCCATGAAACAAAATTGCTTGTACCCAGATCATGACATATCTGAAATTTAAGCTTGTGAATCATCAATTTGGAATAAATAAATTTAACATCTTTCCTCAAAAGCAAAAAAAAGTTGCCTATAGATGTGTGAGTGGTGGAATATTGTGTTTGGTGAACGGGTTGCGTTAGGGGAACAGGTGAGTGGTGGGATATTGTGTTGGGGAGCAGAAATGGGTCTGCACTTGGTCTAGTGTTCCATTAAAAATATATTTTTGAAAAAAGCCCAACAATGGAATTCATTAAAATATTTTCACTGTGAAACTTGCTGGATGCATCACAATTTATGCCAGTAATATTAGGTGAAATGTGCTGCACTGATGGTTTTGAAAGAATTAAATAAATTCTAATATAAATGTGTTCCTCTTTCTTACATTTTTGACAAATGATCTTTCACATGCCATTGAAGTGGAATGCTCAGATCTTTCCATTTAGAGATATGTCGCTTATGTGCATGCATGTACTATCATCAAGGGGTGCAAACACAGCTTGGAGTTTCAACTTAAAATTTACCACCAATAAAAATGTCTTTCAAAACCCAGTCCAACAAAAACTACGAAAAATAAATATTATTCTAATAGGATTGAACGGTTCTTGGACATCTGAAATAATATCCGAATAAAAAAAGTCAGCAGGCCAGACAGCATATATGGAAAGAGAAACAATTGGAGTTTTAGATTAAGAACCGAAAATGCTGTAAATAATTAACAGGTCAGGCTGCAACTGTGGGATGATAAATAGAAAGTACTCTCTCTCCCTCAATGTCAGCAAGAGAAAGAGCTAGCTCACTGCGCTTCAAGAAGTGCAGTGAAGTAGATATACTAACCAGCATCAATGGTGCTGAAATAGAAATGGTTGAGAGCTTCAAGTTCCATGGTGTAATTATTACCAACAATCTGTCTGGGACCAATCATATTGAAACTACAGCCAAAAAAGCATACCAGTGCCTCTACTTCCTGAGGAGACTGTGTCCTTTATCAGAGTACAGAATACAGTTTTTCAAAGTGCTGGAGTAACTTAGGCAGCAACTCTGGAGAACATAGACAGGTGACATTTCCGGTCAGGACCCTTCTTCAAGGTTTCAAGGTCAGTTTATTGTCACATGTACCAATTAAGGTACAGTGAAGTTCAAATTACCATACTAAAAAATAAAGCAACAAGGAACACTACTACATAAAAGCTAAAATAAACATCCACCGCAGCGGATTCCCCACGTTTGGCAATAAAGTCCAATCTTCTTCCTCCTTTAGACATATTCTAAATTCTGTACTCTGGTATTTTTCTCTTTGCTCTATTTAGAGTCAATAGTCATACAGTGTGAAAACATGGGACTCATGTGGATGGGACAGATTGGGCCCAACTTGCCCACATTGCCCAATCTGTCCCATCCACATGAGTCCCATTTGTTGTACTCATGGTACATGTGACAGTAATAAAACTAAACTTAAGACACAACATTTCAGGTGGAAGACCATTTGTTAGAGCTGGAAAAAGGCAAGAAGGCAACTACAGCCTTCAGGATTCAACACTGAATTCTACAACTTCAGAGAGCTTGATTTCTGTCTCAGTTATCCATCGGTGATAATAGTTTAGCTTGTTTATTATTTTTTTCCCTGAGAGTGGTGGACATATCTCGTCTAACCTGTTGGGTATGTTTCCTGCTCTACATTTCACAACATCAACAGCCTTTTGCCAATGTTCACACACTTTAACTGTTCTGATTTAATCTTTGACCAGATAGTCCTGTTTAAACCCTATCCCTAGTATGGTCACCCCACTTTTATCCTATCAGAGACATCCCCTCCTCCCCCATCTCGCTGCTGCTTAGCAAGCTGCTTTTTTATCCTTCCCTGTTCTGACAAAGAGTCTCCAGCCTGAAACACCAAATAGCTTTTTCTTTAAACAACCAAATACTTTGTTGACGCATTTCATCATCCATGTCTGCCTCCACTGAGAGGAGGTTCCTGAGGTACAGTGAGCAGTCCATATTTACCAGGGGCTTATTGTGAACCTTTATTGTCAGAGAGCAGCATCGCACAGAGGGAGCAGGTTGGCAAAGGAGCTTGTTCTTCTGGAAGTTGAATGCAAGGGCCATTCTCGTGTATGCCGTGGGAAATAACACGGAAAATATTGTGGGGCTCAGCATCTGTGCTTATGCAAACATTAAGCAATGCATTATAATTCAGTAATAAAATCTGCACTTAAAATCATTTCAGCGAGCTGACTGTAATCTGTATTTTTCTTTGAACTACGGAATGAGTAAACTGTTACAAATAAATAAGGGTGGAAGGGTATTCTATACCTTATTACAATTAACAATAGATTATGAATTTTATCATGTTTTGTAGAATGAAGTGATGCTATAGAGATGAATTATGTACCCTACAATTTTATTTTAAACTTAAACCTATTCCTATCATATTTATGGCAGTTTGGCAGCTGCACATGTAATTATACAGCATGATTTCAATATCAGGATCCAGCACGTGTGTGGCTACTGCAGCAAATTTCTGAGATGCGATTTCCTTAATCTTTTGAAACTGGATGTAAAAATATCAATATATTTAAACAATTCCAATTAAGTGGAAACAAGCTCTTAATTCCAAGTAACTTTAATTCATTCAAGTAACTTTAATTAAGCAAGGAATCAGTTTCACAGTTAAAGAAAAAAAGTAATGTATTTGGAAAAAGGGAATTGTGCTATTTGCAAGGTAAAGCAAATTAGACTAGGAGACAATACAAAAAAAAATCCAAGATTCATCTGCTATAAGGAAGATTGATCAGTCAATATTTAATATATTTTATTGCTTATGCTGACTCAAGCATAATCAACTAAGATTGTAGTTGTATCAATGACAAATACAAAGTTAATAGATATAAAAAGCATTATGGTGGCTCTTTATTTTATATACATGAATTCATGTCAAAATCCATCAGCCACTCAATTGGAATAGTTGATGATTTCTGACATTTTTGCCAAAAGCCCTATTTCTATCCTGTTGTTAGGGACCACAGAACAACAAGTCCCAATGGCAGTTGTTACCACATCAGTAAAGTCACTAAGTGTGGATGCAGCAGTTTTACTTGCATCAGAACATGTGCTACAGAAGTAAAAGTGACAGTGATTCCAACTAATTATTATTCATCCAAATAAAGGAAATTATACAAAATTTATAGACCATCAGACCAAAGATTAATGAACGTGGAAAATGTTGTATCTATATACTTATAAAAGTCTCATCTTGTATGTATGTGTGTTTGTATGTATGTATGTATGTATGTGTTTTGTTGTATCTTCTTCAAAACGCTACACGGTAGAGGTAAAATATTTCCACATTCTTATTCAAATGTTTCCAGTCCATGCCATAATCAGGTTCCCTTCAGATTTGATGCTATATTTCACAAGTTATTGATGGTTAAAGTTTAAAGAAAACACCAACTTTGAGAAGAATAACTATGACTCCGCTTTGAAAATTTTCTCTTCCAGTGATGACGTCACAATGGCATGTCACAGTCATCAAATCACAATGGGATCTCATTTACACAAGCTGCCTTGAAGATTCCGAAAATCGAAAATGACATCACAATGTGATCTCTGCCGCTGATCTCTGTTGTAAGGAGAGGGACGTAGTGGGGGAGATTTAAAAGTTTTAAAGTGACATTTAAAAGTTGGATTTCTTCAAATCTGCACTGGCAGTTAGGCAGTTGTGATGTCACATGCCCTACCGGCTACAATATTTCTATCCCAGAACACTGAGTTCTTCACAGCAAATGTCCTTCAAGGAAAGAATCTGCCAGCCTAACCCAGCACAGCAAAGTTTAATGATTAGATTTGGATAACACAAAGATGGACTTGTCAGTGGCACCTAAATCACATTAACTCTTCGTGCAATTGCATTTTTTAAAAAAAGTTTAAAATGACCTGCACAGTGAGGGAGTGGTGGAACAGGTTGCTTTGGGGGAATGGGTGGGTGGTGGAAACGGGTTGCGTTAGGGGAATGGTTACATTGGGGGTGATTGGCTCCGGGGGTCGCCTGTCTCCAGGGTGAGCACCGACGCCGCGATCGGGGACCAGCCCTCCCGTGTGACTTCGCATTGTGGACGGGGCCCAACGGGTCCCACTTGGTCTAGTGTCTTTATAAAATTTCAGCAAAGCTAGCTTCAATCTGCATTAAAAATACTGGACAGAACAATGCTGTTGGAGTGGCAATTCCCAAGGGAGCTGCTACTATTTAGTACTCCCCCATAAGCAAGCTCTACAAGTTAGTTTCTCTCTACACACTTACCAATACCAGGTCTTGCTAAGTTCTAGAAGCTATGTCTCTGTCCTAGCTCTACACCAAGTCCCAACCAAAAATGTTTTGACCTGGTAGGATTACCCAATATTATGCTGAGGAACTGTCTCTCTGATTCTATGTCAGTCAGACATGGCTTGGGATCAGAGTCCCTATTCATAAGAACGGAGATCTCCAGACTTAGTTCAGTTCTTAGTTATTCCTTATGTTTAATAAATGTTGAAATATTTTTGGTATTTTCTAAGTTATTTTTTTAATATATTTCTATGCCATTGACATCCATTGCAATAGTGTTTAAATATCATAGTAGAATTGAGATATGCAGAAGCTTAAATTACGCTCATGAGTTGACAGGAGACAAACATCACCCTAACGTTGCTTCCAGTCTTAGGCTATCAAGATGTTGTCAGATAGAACCTCAAAACTGTGTTGTTGCAGTCACCTTGCACCCAAGGCCTCAAAGCACATCTCTTTGAGGGGGCTCAGCGTGATCAGCCTTCCATATCCAGCCAAGTTAAGTTCAGACTTGGGGAGGACTGCAGATGATGGACAAATTCATTTCAGACTAATGAAGAAAAATAATGGTCAGGATCTTGTACTCATGGATAAAGTATCGCATCAACCTTTGCTGATACCCTCCTGGTAGTCCAATCCTAAATGTAGAATCCCTAATGAAATTATATCATTTAGTTGGTCACAACATGTCCTAACCATGTAAAATAGAAACATTTCACTGACAAATCAATGCCCGAAGCTTTGCCAGCTGTTAGTGACTATAAATGCTTCCGAATATCGTGATAGATTAAAAACATGCAAACGTGTTTACTGATTAAAAGATTCAAGTATTCGTAATTATTCCAAAAAGTAGTTCAACCCGTCTCCTTTGCAGCTAGCTCTCACTAATCAAATACATGGACAAAATATTTGTTTGAGCTAGAGTATTAAAGTTCATGACATGCACAAATAAAAGATAGACAGCGAGAGAAGGAGAGAAAAATAATGAGAGAAAGAGAACGAGTGAGAGAGCAAGAGAGAGAAAAGGCACATCAGCATATAACTGCTATTTCATGGCAAAATCCTGCTCCAAAACAGTTTTGAGTCATGAAAGCATTTCAGAACATGGCGACTAGAGAAACTTTAAGATCAATATTATCTTGCTTAACAAATTAAAAATAAATCCATAGGTAACTAGCCAGAAGATGAAAATAAAATTGAGTCAGTTGATAAATAGCAACTTGGGAAAGACATCAAGGAGACAGTAATGTTTTCTAGAAAACAATTGTGAAAAATCATACTTGGAAAGTCACTAAACGTATATCTCGCATTAGCATTGGACCAGATTTTACAGTGAACTGAAGCAAAAAACTGATCAGCTGGTGAGGCAGTTTCTGTGGAGGGAAATGGACAGTCAACATTTTGAGTTGGGACCCTTCATCTAGACTGAAAGAGTACAGAGGAGGTAGCCAATATAAAGAGATGATAGGGAGTGGCGGGGTACGAGCGATCAAGTGATAGGTGAATCTAGGTGACGAAGGGTTTATAGGAAGATAGTTAGGTGGGGAAGGGAAGGGTTGAGATAGGGACAGCTGGGAGGTGATATGTGGAGACACCAAAGGTTTGCAGTGAACTGACCTTTGAAAAAAAAATGTATTTACCTCGTGTAGATCTCTGGAGACCATAGCCACATGAAGTCAGCTCCATCCTCAATAGGATATCCTAAATCACAAGTCTTTTGGGTGTGAGTATCATCAAATGGTGGTGGCATGTGTAGAATAAGTACCTCCCTTTGAAATGTTTAAAATATAACCTGAAAGCTAACTAAATCACACTCATTGGCCAAAGCAGTCTTGAATGGTTGCTTCTAAATGGCATAAACTAAAATAATTTCAAAACAAAATTGTTTATGATGAATTAAAAGTTTTCTTAGTATTCCACAGCAATTCTTTTCCATTTAAATGAATGGTTGCACTGTTCCAGCCTACATCCAATCTAAAATAGAGCAGTTCAGATGATTTCCCCACCACAAATGATAGGAAATTGACCTTGTCTTGCCATTAGACTCTATCAGGTGCCCAAATTTGGAGAGAGTTCAGATAGTACAATACTGGCAAACAACTGTCAGCAAGTTACAGACAGCTTAACAGTAATGAAGTTACAGCTTGAGAAGCGCAAATTTACTTTATGTTTTACATATGAGCAATGCCATGGAACATCAACTGAAATGGCTTTAATTACCACAGCTGATTAGTTATGTCCACTGGTTGTCATTTTAAATGTTCTGGCATGCTTAATACCACAACGGAAGATACTGAGTTGATTAATTTATTCTCAGTTCCACACACCTGTTTAAGTCTTGTTGGATCGTTCATTCCAGCTGAAATAATATATACTTTCCCTGTTCTCTGTAGCTCAGTTATTATCAAATGGAAGTCACAAACTACAGAACCATGACTCCACTTAAAGTTGTAGGACCTTATGCAGCATCATCTATTATAGAAATTATTTCATTGTGGTACAGTTATCTTTATAGCACTGCAATAAAATTAAACTATATCTATGATCTTATTCCCAGAGGACTTTTTTTATATGCATATAAAAAAGCAGCTTTAACATGTCAGGTTTGGTTTACATGTGAATTGCAGAACAATCCGTTTTTATAATCTTTTAACACTTTGCACACATTATTAAAATGAATTCACAGAACAAAGCTTTCAAAGTCCATGACATTTGTCCTAAACAAGATGATTGAGTTGGGTGTTATTTATGAGGACTTTACTAAATCACCTTTCTTTCCCTGTAATTCTGCTTCTCTTACACTCTACTGACCTCCAGTTTTTTCAGTTTTCTTTGCATCATGCTCACCCTCCTTCAAGCTTTCTCACGGTGTCTCCTTGACTGAGCGTTCTGCTCACTCATAATTTCTCCTTCCCTGTTGCTTGACTCTCAGTGGTGCTGACACACATTTTTTAACATTAATTCAATTTGTATCTTCTAACAACATAAATTAAATCAAACTCACGCTGACTGACTTCATCTGAAATAAGGTGGGAGGAACCAAATAAAGCAAACAAACTCTCAATTCATAGACACAGGTTAGTAAAGAAATCTCAATAAGTATTTAAACATCCAATGTTGTGCACACTGAACAAAGCTTGCAGTTATTAGTAACTGGCATTTATACAAGAAAATGGAAGGTAGCATGCATGCATCAGCTTTAGTGAGTATAGAAGCTGGTATGTAATGTTAAAATTGTACAAGGCATTGGTGAGACCAAATCTGGAGTATGGTGTACAATTTTGGTCGCCCAATTATAGGAAGGATGTCAACAAAATAGAGAGAGTACAGAGGAGATTTACTAGAACGTTGCCTGGGTTTCAACAACTAAGTTACAGAGATAGGTTGAATAAGTTAGGTCTTTATTCTCTGGAGCGCAGAAGGTTAAGGGGGGACTTGATAGAGGTCTTTAAAATGATGAGAGGGATAGACAGAGTTGATGTGGGCAAGCTTTTCCCTTTGAGAATAGGGAAGATTCAAACAAGAGGACATGACTTCAGAATTAAGGGACAGAAGTTTAGGGGTAATATTAGGGGGAACTACTTTATTCAGAGAGTGGTAGCAGTGTGGAATGAGCTTCCAGTGGAAGTGGTGGAGGCAGGTTCATTGGTATCATTTAAAAATAAATTGGATAGGCATATGGATGAGAAGGGAATGGAGGGTTATGGTATGAGTGCAGGCAAGTGGGAAGTTGTTCGGCACGGACTTGTAGGGCCGAGATGGCCTGTTTCCGTGCTGTAATTGTTATATGGTTATATGGTTATATGGAGAGATGGATAAAACAACTGATTGAGATTAAGTGGTGAATGGCCACCTGCAAAATCTTAAAACCTGAACAGGTATTTTTTAAACACAAACTGGGAGAATTTTTCAGTGCCATCTGCTTTTGTGTTGTTTCTGTAACAAACATGTGCAATCAAACAGCAGGAATTTGACTATTGGTTGTAAATATGAATTGTGTGAATCAATCAAAAAGTAAGACCAGAAGCTGGTCAGTGACAAGCTGACAGTTCTCACCATAAACCTATGAAGTCTTTGTTTTCTGCTACATGTGAATCTGCATACTCATAAGGTCAGCCACAGGCCCCGTCACAATTTATTTTCAAATACGTTTATGTTCAGATACAAATAACCTAATTATTGTCCATACGAAAATGGCATCAGTTTCCATGTCACTTTTTGTTCTACGCGGTGGCGATTCTAATATAGAGCTATCTTTATTTATATGGTTGTACCATGTGATTTCAAAACCAATTACACTTTCTAAGTGTCAATGGAAGTAGTTTGTTAGCTAATATTTCCTTTTGGGTGCGTACAAGTTTTGGTTCCTGTGGTGGTGGGGACCTGGGGCTTGCGTAGTCTTTAGCAGTTATATGCTGGGCCCTACCATCTTTGAGGATGAATATATTTATGGGGTTTACTAAATCTCCTTCCATAACTTAATAGTATTCATAATTTGAATAGTGGGATTACTATAAAAGGTAATTCAATACACAGAAGTAGGAGATAATGCACTTTGGACTGCAAACAACACAAGGGAATACACATTAACAAAATAATGAAAGACGAGAAAGTAAACAATGAGGACACAAAACATCTAAAAATGAATTTAGTCTGGTTAAGATTGGGCAAATGGTGAACAAAAAAAGAAAATGCAAAATTTGTGTTTAGTAGGAAGAATATAAAAATAACATTTTATTTAAACATAGTGAAAAAATATTAAATGTTGATGTTCAGAGAGATCAGTTTGTCCCAATGCAATCCATATTGGAATTTAACATGAAGTCATGGCAAGTATTTACAGGAATAAAGGACATATAGTGCTGGAGTAACTCAGTAGGTCAGGCAGCATCTCTAGAGAACATGGACAGGTAAGGTTTCGGGTCCTGACCTGAAACGTTACCTTTCCATGTACTCCAGAGGTGCTGCCAGACCTGCTGAGTTACTCCAGCACATTGCATCTTATTTGGTAAACCAGTAGCTGCAGTTCCTTGTCCCCGTTTATACCTTATTTGTTGGTATTGTTGGACTATGTTGTGAAAGGCATATTTTTCGTGGTGGTAAATTTTAAGTTGAACCTCCAAGCTGTGTTTGTACCCTTTTATGATAGTTCATGTGGCATGTTTCTAAGTAATTAAGGTAAGTGGATTATTATTCATTTCAACAATAGTAACAGTGTCCAAGAGTAAGTAAATCTTGCTGTAGTTCAACATGGCTTTAAAGAGACTGCCACTGATATACAGCATGCAATTTTGGTCTTGTTATTTAAAACAAAATTGACTTGTTATTGGTGCTATGAAAGTTCACTGGAATAATTCCTAGAATGAAGGGTTCTTAAGAGTAAAGAATGAGCAGAACTAGTGTATGCTCCCTGGAATAAGAATGAATGGATGTGTAATCTGATCAACACCGTTTGAGACAGTGAAAAGATACAATTTCTTTGATCAGAAAATGGTGAAAATTTGGAATTCTCCACTTCAGAGAACCCGACATGCTGAGTCATCAAGAATACTCAACAGTGCAACAGATCTTTGGAGAATTAAAAGTCGGAGAGGTCAGATAAGGCCACAAATCAGCTCAGTTATGATCTAACTGAATGGCAGAACAGGCTTCAGAGGCTGAGTAGTCTACTGCTATTCTTATTTCCAAGGATTTAAGTCCTTTTGAAAAGTGTAGTGGCACACAGTGTAAATAGCTCATTCTAAGCTTCCCCCCAGTCTAGTTTCAGTCAATAAAATACTGAGTCAAGCACTTGCGCATCTAAACTTTATTTTGGAAAAACACAATAACAGTTCCCACTACTCTACCTAACCACCGCGTGTTCGATCCTTGACTCTGCCTGGCCAAGCCCTCTTAGCCTCATTCAAGCAGAGACACTCCAGAAGGTCATGCAGCCCTAAACGTTCTCCCAACACAGGACCTCCTGGGAACGGCCTTTTATAGGTCCCCGAAACTTGAGGGGCCGAACCACACGGGGGTGGTCTCCATACAGTCCAATAACAGATATCGATTAACACAGTACATGATAGATATTTCCATAACCCAATAATACAGTGACTAATACATTGTATTCAAACGGAGCTTCTGAAAGGAAGCAAACATAGCAACATTTGCCCAGCTATTCAAGAAACCCAGACAAGGCTCAAAACTTAACCCAATCAACATCTAGCAAAGTAAAGCATTGCAACATTATATACAATGTGTATGTCTGGTTTGCATTCATCCAATCCGTTTCATGCAATTTACACCTAATTGTCAGAATCTGCAGATGTTCCATTCTCTTCCTGCAACTATTATCTAGGTTCTAGACAAACTGGCACCATTCTGCAGCTTGTTCAATTTCTGCAGCAGGCACATTTAAATTGACCAAATGGCCTAGCAGCCCAGAAGGCTTTGATCAATTTTAGTGTCCTGGCATCTCCAATTTGGCCAGAATTAACAAGAGGACCATAGAGTGCACACACAGATACTTGCGAATAATGAAAAAGATTGGGAAAAGATTCTGTGGACGCAGTCGGGAGACCAGGATGGTGGTCTGCCTCCCTGGTGCCAAGGTCTCGGACGTGTCTCAACGCATCCAAGATATCCTTAAATCAAAGGGAGAGGAGCCTGAGGTTGTGGTACATATAGGTACCAATGACATAGGAAAAAAAAAGGGAAGAGGTCCTGAAGGGAGGATTTAGGGAGTTGGGAGGAGAGTTAAGAAAAAGGACCAAAAAGGTAACAATCTCAGGATTACTGCCTGTGCCACGCGACAGTGAGAGTAGGAATGGAGCGAGGTGGAGGATAAATGCGTGGCTGAAAGACTGGTGCAGAGGGCAGGGATTCAAGTTCCTGGATCATTGGGACTTCTTTTGGGGAAGGTGGGACTTGTACAGAAAGGATGGGTTGCACTTGAACCCGAGGGGGACCAATATCCTAGCGGGGAAATTTGCAAAGGCAACTGGGGAGACTTTAAACTAGAATGGTTGGGGCGAGGGACTCAAATAGCGAAAGGTAGTAGACAGAATGGGAGGCAGGAAGCAGAAATGGGAAGCACTCGGACACAAGAGGAGAAAGAAAAAAAAGGAAATAAACAGAGAATAAGAGACGGGGGTTTTCTTAAATGTGCATATTTTAATGCTAGGAGCATTGTAAGAAAGGTGGATGAGCTTAGAGTCTGGATAGACACCTGGAAGTATGATGTTGTGGCGATCAGTGAAACGTGGTTGCAGGAGGGCAGTGATTGGAAACTAAATATTCCAGGATTTCGTTGCTTCAGGTGTGATAGAATTGGAGGGGCAAGAGGTGGAGGTGTTGCATTGCTAGTCAGGGAAGATATTACAGCAGTGCTTTGGCAGGATAGATTGGAGGGCTCATCTAGGGAGGCTATTTGGGTGGAATTGAGAAGTGGGAAAGGTGTAGCAACACTTATAGGGGTGTATTATAGACCGCCAAACGGGGAACGAGAATTGGAAGAGCAAATATGTAAGGAGATAGCAGAGATTAGTAGTAAGCACAAGGTAGTGATTGTGGGAGATTTCAACTTTCCACACATAGACTGGGAAACACATTCTGTAAATGGGCTGGATGGGTTGGAGTTTGTAAAATGTGTGCAGGATAGTTTTTTGCAGCAATACATAGAGGTACCTACTAGAGGAGGGGCAGTGCTGGACCTCCTGTTAGGAAATGAGACTGGACAGGTGGCGGAGGTATGCGTTGGGGAGCACTTCGGGTCCAGTGATCACAATACCATTAGTTTCAATATAATTATGGAGAGGGTCAGAACTGGACCTAGGGTTGAGATTTTTGATTGGAGAAAGGCTAACTTTGATGCGATGCGAGATGATTTAAAAGGAGTGAACTGGGACATTTTGTTTTATGGGAAAGATGTAGAAGAGAAATGGAGGACATTTAAAGGGGAAATTTTAAGAGTACAGAATCTTTATGTTCCTGTTCGGTTGAAAGGAAACAGTAAAAATTGGAAAGAGCCCTGGTTTTCAAGGGAAATTGGACATCTTTTTCGGAAAAAGAGGGAGATCTACAATAATTATAGGCAGCATGAAGTAAATGAGGTGCTTGAGGAGTATAAGGAATGTAAAAAGAATCTTAAGAAAGAAATTAGAAAAGCTAAAAGAAGATATGAGGTTGCTTTGGCAAGTAAGGTGAAAGTCAATCCAAAAGGGTTTCTACAGCTATATTAATCGCAAAAGGATAAGGAGGGATAAAATTGGTCCATTGGAGAGACAGAGTGGACAGCTATCTGCAGAGCCAAAAGAGATGGGGGAGATATTGAACAATTTTTTTTTCTTCGGTATTCACCAAGGAGAAGGATATTGAATTATGTGAGGTAAGGGAAACTAGTAGAGTAGCTATGGATACTATGAGGTTCAAAGTAAAAGAGGTACTGACACTTTTGAAAAATATAAAAGTGGATAAGTCTCCAGGTCCTGACAGGATATTCCCTAGGACATTGAGGGAAGTTAGTGTAGAAATAGCCGGGGCTATGACAGAAATATTTCAAATGTCATTAGAAACGGGAATAGTCCCCGAGGATTGGCGTACTGCGCATGTTGTTCCATTGTTTAAAAAGGGTTCTAAGAGTAAACCTAGCAATTATAGACCTGTTAGTTTGACTTCAGTGGTGGGCAAATTAATGGAAAAGATACTTAGAGATAATATATATAAGCATCTAGATAAACAGGGTCTGATTATGAACAGTCAACATGGATTTGTGCCTGGAAGGTCATGTTTGACTAATCTTCTTGAATTTTTTGAAGAGGTTACTAGGGAAATTGACGAGGGTAAAGCAGTGGATGTTGTCTATATGGACTTTAGTAAGGCCTTTGACAAGGTTCCTCATGGAAGGTTGGTTAAGAAGGTTCAACTGTTGGGTATAAATGCAGGAATAGTAAGATGGATTCAACAGTGGCTGAATGGGAGAAGCCAGAGAGTAATGGTGGATGGCTGTTTATCGGGTTGGAGGCAGGTGACTAGTGGGGTGCCTCAGGGATCTGTGTTGGGTCCTTTGTTGTTTGTCATGTACATCAATGATCTGGATGAAGGTGTGGTAAATTGGATTAGTAAGTATGCAGATGATACCAAGATAGGGGGTGTTGTGGATAATGAAGAGGATTTCCAAAGTCTACAGAGTGATTTAGGCCATTTGGAAAAATGGGCTGAAAGATGGCAGATGGAGTTTAATGCTGATAAATGTGAGGTGCTACACCTTGGCAGGTCAAATCAAAATAGGACGTACATGGTAAATGGTAGGGAATTGAAGAATACAGTTGAACAGAGGGATCTGGGTATAACCGTGCATAGTTCCTTGAAGGTGGAATCTCATATAGATAGGGTGGTAAAGAAAGCTTTTGGTATGCTAGCCTTTATAAATCAGAGCATTGAGTATAGAAGCTGGGATGTAATGTTAAAATTGTACAAGGCATTGGTGAGGCCAAATCTGGAGTATGGTGTACAATTTTGGTCGCCCAATTATAGGAAGGATGTCAACAAAATAGAGAGAGTACAGAGGAGATTTACTAGAATGTTGCCTGGGTTTCAACAACTAAGTTACAGAGATAGGTTGAATAAGTTAGGTCTTTATTCTCTGGAGCGCAGAAGGTTAAGGGGGGACCTGATAGAGGTCTTTAAAATGATGAGAGGGATAGACAGAGTTGATGTGGACAAGCTTTTCCCTTTGAGAATAGGGAAGATTCAAACAAGAGGACATGACTTCAGAATTAAGGGACAGAAGTTTAGGGGTAATATGAGGGGGAACTTCTTTACGCAGAGAGTAGTGGTGGTGTGGAATGAGCTCCCAGTGGAAGTGGTGGAGGCAGGTTCATTGGTATCATTTAAACATAAATTGGATAGGCATATGGATGAGAAGGGAATGGAGGGTTATTGTATGAGTGCAGGCAGGTGGGACTAAGGGGAAAAAAAAAAAAATGTTCGGCATGGACTTGTAGGGCCGAGATGGCCTGTTTCCGTGCTGTAATTGTTATATGGTTATATGGTTAAAACAGTTAGGAAAGCAGATACCAAACTCCTAAGGTTTGCCTAAATTTGGGAGAAAGAAATATATATCCTTGAGTTTTTGTTGTGGGGTAGAGTGTAATTTAACACTCACTTAAGGAAAAAATCTGGCATTTGGAAACGCAGTAGCAAATTGTAAGGTTCTACAGGCATTGTAAACCAGCAAAAAAAGACACAAAGCGCTGGAAAACATGGAAAGTAGGTGACGTTTTAGGTTGGGGGTCGGGATTCTTCTTCAGATTGTGAGGGGAGGGAGGGGAGAAGAGTGGAAGAAAGCTGTTAGAGGGGAGGGGCAGGAGAAAGCCCAGCAAGTCATAGATGGATACAAGTGAGGAGGGGGTTTTGATCGGCAGCTGGTTGGACAAAGACCAGAGATGAAAGACAGAAGGTGTGAGACAAAAAGATTGAAGTGCGTGAATTGTGAATCTAAAAGAAAAAAATATCCTCTAAAAGGAATGATGGGTCAATTTACTATCTTAATCTGGAAAACGGTGGGGATTTAAATTAATGCAAGTTCACTGTGGGGAGATACCAAACAGCTCTAGGCATGAAGTTATGTAGTTCACTATCCTAAAGGGGCTGTCCCACTGCGGCGACATAGAAGAGGTTGCCGTCGACTCATACTCGCAACATACTGCGAGGAGGTTTTTGTAACTCTCCTTCATGCTCGAGAGTGGTCCCCGCGTACTCGAGGCCTCAGCTAGGTCGCGGCATATTTTTCGCCATGGAAAAAAAATCAATATTTTTTTTACTCGTAGGTTTAGTCTAAGTAGGTCGTAGTAGGTCGGCATGTTATTCGTAGGAAATCGAGGGTAGTCGAAGGTAATCGTAGATAGTCTTCTACAGTCGATGGGAGGTCGAAGGAGGTCGTCTTCACTCTCTACAATTCGGTGTCTAATTTTCCAGAAGTTAGTCGAAGCTAGTCTTCAACATAGTCGAAGGAGGTCTTCTACATAGTCGAAGGAGGTCTTCTACATAGTCGAAGGAGGTCTTCAACATGACACTTTCTCAAACTCTCCTAAACTCGCCAATTATGTCGCCGCAGTGGGACAGCCCCTTAAAGAAGATGCTGCTGAAGGCTAGATGGTCCAATATGAGAAATGCTGAAGGATCAGACATAATACATTTGCAGATTGGATAAATGGATGCTGAAAAAAGCTGCTAACTCCCAAATGTTTTGTGTCTCTTTTATCACTTCATATAAAGAAGGCAAAAACAATGAACAATTAGTGGAAGATTAAACGTGAAGTTACAAATCAGTCTCCATAAGGACTGAGTGGTAGTCACTCCAGATTATTACTGACTAATCAATGGTTGTAGTACTGAGCACGTTCTGTGCTGTTGCTGATATGGAATGCCACATGGAGTTCTGATTTATCAGCAATTGATATTATTCTACATGGAAGCGTAGTGATCATCAGCTGTAAGTGGTAGATGGTAATCAGGGCAAGATTTACCTCTCCAGTGCCAATCAGGATGAGGATGTTGATTGACAGTCTGGTACCCATCTTCCAGACTCTCTCTCTGGGAGACACATTCTCAGTCACAGAATATGAATTGTGTGCTTCTTTAAAAATGACTGCATCAAAAGCTATGAACAGCCAAGATAGAAAAGCAAAATTATGCTTGCAGATAATTATGTGACATTGTTTCTCTCCCCCCCCCCATCAGAAGGACACCACAAGCTGGAACGCGTATCATTTGTTGACTTGTTTTTACCTTTGTATATATCACAACAACCTAACCAAGCAAATCTGATTTTTATGAATGAAATTTCTTGTTATAAATTAATAAATTTGACTTTATGATGGTTCATATCATAATTATTTCAATGTTTTGCAAATAATACAAATATACAAACACTTCCTGTGTTTGATATTTTATCATATTTCATCCCACAGGTTTTCTCAAATAGTTCCTTGCTCCTGCGGTCCTCACCCCCTCTCCAAATTCTCATTCAATCAGCATATTGGGCAGACAAAGGACTAGGTAAAAAATAAGGCTGCTTTTTAGATGGCTGTATAATGCTCAAAAGGCTAAAGACATCATCATACCAGACTGGTTAAGCTCCATACAATTTTGGCATGTGAATTATTCATATATTACATCTATTCACCGAAAATTGGAACAGCATTGTTACCAGTAAATATTTTTAGAACATTGAGACTTGTGAACAGCGGGTAACTTATTGAAATGTTAAAATTGTAAATCAAATTCTTACTCAAAGCACAAATAATCAAGGTTTGCAGATAAATACAATGCCCTCCATAATATTTGGGACAACGGCCCATCATTTATTTGCTTCTGTACTCCATATTTTGAGATTTGTAATAGAAAATAAATCACATGTGGCTAAAGTGCACATTGTCAGATTTGAATAAAGGGTACTTTTATACATTATGGTTTCACCATGTAGAAGTTACAACTGTGTTTATACAAAGTCCCCCCAATTCAGGGCACCATAATGTTTGGGACACATGGCTTCACAGGTGTTTAATTGCCTCCTCAATGCAGGTATAAGAGAGCTCTCAGCACCCAGTCTTTCCTCCAGTCTTTCCATCACCTTTGGAAACATTTATTGCTGTTTATCAACATGAGAACCAAAGTTTTGCCAATGAAAGTCAAAGAAGCCATTATGAGACTGAGAAACAAGAATAAAACAGTGAGAGACATCAGCCAAAACTTAGGCTTACCAAAATCAACTGTTTGGAACATCATTAAGAAGAGAGCACTGGTGAGCTTACTAATCGCAAAGCGACTGGCAGGCCAAGGAAGACCTCCACAGCTGATGACAGAAGAATTCTCTCTATAATAAAGTGAAATCCCCAAACGCCTGTCCGACAGATCAGAAACACTCTTCAGGAGTCAGGTGTGGATTTGTCAATGACCACTGTCCGCAGAAGACTTCATGTACAGAAATACAGAGGCTACACTGCAAGTTGCAAACCACTGGATAGCCAGGTTACAGTTTGCCAAGTACTTAAAAGATCAACCCCCAGTTCTGGAAAAAGGTCATGTGGACAGATGAGACAAAGATTAACATATCAGAGTGATGGCAAGAGCAAAGTATGGAGGAGAGAAGGAACTCCCCAAAATCCAAAGCATACCGCCTCATTTGTGAAACGTGGTGGTGGGAGTGTTATGGCCTGGCCATGTATGGCTGCTGAAAGTACTGGCTAACTTATCTTCATTGATGATACAGCTGCTGATGGTCGTAGCATAATGAATTCTGAAGTGTATAGACACATCCTATCTGCTCAAGTTCAAACAAGTGCCTCAAAACCCATTGGCTGGTGTTCAATCTACAACAAGACAATGATCCCAAACATACTGCTGAAGCAACAAAGTCGTCTTTCAAAGCTATAAAATGGTCAATTCTTGAGTGGCCAAGTCAATCACCCGATCTGAACCCAATTGAGCATGCCTTTTATATGCTGAAGAGAAAACTGAAGGGGACGAGCCCCCAAAACAAGCATAAGCTAAAGATGGCTGCAATACAGCCCTGGCAGAGCATCACCAGAGAAGACACCCGGCAACTGATGATGCCCATGGATCGCAGACTTCAAGCAGTCATTGCATGCAAAGGATATGCAACAAAATACTAAACATGACTACTTTAATTTACATGACATTACTGTGTCCCAAACATTATGGTGCCATGAAACACTGCTGTAATTTCTGCATGGTGAAACCAAAATGTATAAAAATAGCCATTCAATGTGATCATGGCTGATCATCCACAATCAGTACCCCGTTCCTGCCTTCTCCCCATATCCCCGACTCCGCAAGAGCCCTATCTAGAACTTTCTTGAAAGTTTCCAGAGAACCGGCCTCCACCGCCCTCTGAGGCAGAGATTTCCACAGACTCACAGCTCTCTGTGTGAAAGTGTTTCCTCAGCTCCATTCTCTCAGCATATGACAGTCCTGCCATCCCGGGAATTAACCTTGTGAACCCACGCTGCACTCCCTTAATAGCTATACTGTCATTCCCCAAATTTGGAGACCATAACTGCACACAATACTCCAGGTGTGGTCTTCTGAGCCTTGTACAACTGCAGAAGGACCTCTTTGCTCCTATACTCAACTCCTCTTGTTATGAAGGTCAACATGCCATTCGCTTTCTTCACTGCCTGCTGTACGTGCATGCTTACTTTAATTGACTGATGAACAAGGACCCCCAGATCCCGTTGTACTTCCCCTTTTCCCAACTTGACATAATTTAGATAATAATCTTCCATCTTATTTTTTCTACCAAAGTGGTTAACCTCACATTTATCCCCCTGTCCAGGTCGCCCTGCATTCTCATAGCATCCTCCTCACAGTTCACACTGTCACCGAGCTTTGTGTCATCTGCAAATTTGCTAATTTGCAGATGACACAATTTGACATAATTTGGCCTTCATTAAAATCTGACAATGTGCACTTTAACCACATGTGATTTTTTTTCTATTACAAATCTCAAATTGTGGAGTAAAGAGGCAAATAAATAAATGATGGGTCTTTGTCCCAAACATTATGCACTGCATGTCTATTTCATCCTCTTTATTGTTGCTCCCTTTCCAAAAAAAAAAAAATTGATTTTCCCAAGCTTTTAATCTGAGCATAGTGGAGAGCTCTTAAACTACTTCTACTATTTCCATTTATGATAACCATAGGAATCATGCAACAGAAAATAAACCTTAGAATTACAAAGTCAGATAATACATTTTAAACATAGAATGTACCCATACATTCATCAATCTATTTATTCTTTCATTCTGTCTATTACTTGCTGTATTACAGAATGATGTTTTATGGCCACATGCTACAATTTAAGACATGCACAAACTAGGTTGGATGTAATATTTTGAATTGTAATGTGACTTCTTCTATCTAAGTCGCAAAATACATGTTCAATTACTGAACTTAACAAAATCATTTTATGACATGAAAGTAGGAATTCTTCATTTGGTACCACTGTAATTATAGTGTATGAATTGTCTTGCAAGATAAAAATCTTTAACCTGCACATTACAAAAGAGCCATTCTAGTGAAATCTTGCCTATAGTACCAGAAAAAGGTAATAAAAAAAAGAATGATTGGCTCAGAGATTTGAATCAGGTCATTTGCTAAAGAAAATTAAGATTCTGAAGGAGTTGAAGCATGCCTGAAGGTCATCAATTAAAAAAAAAGTAGCAGATGCAGCTGAGGGTTAACTAGAAACTTAAGAAAAGAATTGTTCCATAACTTCAGGCAGCACATTATTTAATCAACATCCTTCAAAAAAAATGCCCACAGTTTCTTTGTAAATCTGAGAGGGTATTGTAGTTTTAAACAGTTTTAGGTGCTATAATGTGAGGTGTTGTGTTTCACATAATTCCCTTCATCACCAGTACACATTTATAAAGAGTTTTGCTTTATTTGCTGGAGCCTATCTGCAATGTGACTGACATTCGAATGGTCTCTATGATTGGATTTTTTGCAATTTCTAGTTGGTCTATTTTCTTGGTTACCACACATCTGAGTTTGAGATCCATGGAAGAAATCTATTTCAATTTAATACTGAATTCATCATGCGATCATAGCCAATCGGAGAAAATCTCGTGCATTGTGAACTTAAATTGTTTTATCAGGGATTTAGATTAACAGGTTAGTGTACTGAACTGATGTTCCTATAGGATGAATAGCATGTAAACACACATCTGAAATTCCTCAGATGGCAGGATTCCAGTCTCATTAAAGCTAAGCAACATAGAGGAAAAGTCTTCTAATATAAGCAGGAAGGTTTTCGGCAATACTGCTGCATCCTTTTATTGGATAACATCACAAACATTAAATTGAATGCAGTTTCAAATTAATCCTGTCTAAATAGTGAAGGCTGAGAGGCTCTCAACATTTGGGCCCTGGGGCTTCTGTGAGTGAAGTGGGAAATGTGGAGAAGAGGAGACAGCAAGTTCAGCAAATGTTGTGAAAAATCGGGCCGTTGTAGAGCCAGAAAAAAACCCTCAGGAAAGCCAAGTAGAAATAGCAAAGAACATGCTGATAGAGAGTAGTAAATTGCTGCCCATCTTTGGGAAGTTTGGGGAATTGAGGTCAATATTTTTCGAATTACCAGTTCTTTTGTAAAGGCTGCCGATTCTGTTCTTTGTCGCCCGACAAACAATAATAATCAACACATTGGCCTTAATATAACATAAACTATTTCTGAGTTCTGGCCTAACAATTTCTACCAATTTAGAAAGAAATACAAATATTGAAAAAAAGAGACAAAAATTTAAGATGTGTATGATGTTTGACATTTTAAAAAGCCACCTGGCTCGAAAAAGATCCAATTGTAGGCTTCTAGGTCTGTTTTGCGCGTATCAATAATTTATCAGTGTTCAATGAAATTAATTTGTGTAATCATTGGTGACAGATATCAAAATCTTTAACCAAATAGTGAATCTGACTTTTCCTATGTGAAACAGTTTTAGAAAAAAAATGTGGTCCAAGATCTCCAAAGACGTACAGGTATGTAGGTTAATTAGCTTAGTAAATGTAAAAATTGTCCCCAGTGTGTGCAGGGTAGTGTTAATATTCAGGGATCGCTGTTCGGCGTGGACCCGGTGGGCCAAAGGGCCTGTTTCTGCATTGTATCTCTAAACTAAACTACACTAAAAAGATCTCAGCCAATCAATCCAGAAAAAAAAGATAAAAAAGACAGATTAATGTACTGCCGTTCCTGACCTCAGGACATGGTGAAGCCTTGACAGACAACAAAATGCTTTCATAATGACTGTAGCACTGTAGAAAATTCCGCAGTCAACATGCACACAACTTTTCATGAAGTGCATTGATCATGGTATTTCTATTTAGGTTGCTGTGTCACACTCAACTTCAAACTAATGTTCAAATATAATCAACACAGCCATCTCTTGTACATGTCTTTAAATTTTAAATGACTTTTGTGATCACATGACCAAGTCTCCGAGTAAAATAACCAAATTCCATGGCACAGTGAGAAAAACCTAAACGTGAATTATCAACCTTATTGGGCATGAAAAGTCCCACAATACTTCTCAACATACCCTTAACCATTTATCAATGTTTTATTTCATTTTTGATCCAATTTTCAGATGTTTCTATTCTCTTCTTAAATGTCCAATTATCTGTTTCAAATACTTCTTTAAAAATAACATTTTAACCCTTTTGCTGGTATATGTAGAATTTCAACGGACTCACCAATAAAGAACATCAAAAAACGCCTAATCAAAAAAAATGGGCTAAAATTTTCCGAGTGATGCTTAGCAGTGTTCTTTTAAGGAATTTTAATATTGTTCAAACATTATGTCTTTACATCTGTTTGATTTTCAACTGTAGAAGTTGTAAAATACCACAAATTATTTTTATGAATACCTGTTTGAACTTGTTTATGGATGGATAATTATATTGATATGATATAAAGCAATGCATTTTGTGTGGCTGACATAAATATTCCAAGTTTAGATCAAATTGTTTCCAATCATGAATTTTGCATCTTCCTGAAATGTTTTTGTTTGTGTCTGTAATTTACATAAAGTAACATAACACTTATTATAGACCTTTCACTGCAAGCTGTAGCTATAACTCGGAGTCTTTTCTCCCTGAAGCATTATCAAGCTAATCATGATGCTTGAAAGGAGGGGAATATCTCAGCGTTAAATTTGCACACTTTGCCATCATGTTCTTGTGTTTTTACTTTGCATGCTCTATACGTGATAAAGACTGCATTTAAAAAAAAACATTATTTTCCAAAGGATGAAAATGCTACCATCAGAATATATAATAAGTTGTCACCTTGGAGCTCAATTAGCACTCATGTAAAAACCAGGCATGTAAGGAGGAATGAGGTGCTGACATTATCTCTGCCAGCTAGATAATTACACCACCTTCATTTAGCAGTAGGGCAACACTACTGTAGCAACAAATTAACTCAGGGCCATTTGCAATTCATGGTGTGTTTCCTCATTTAATGCCATTTGTCTTACCCCAAGTGAACAATTTTCATTTTTTTTTGCTCCAGAAATGTAATAGCACAGTTTGACTCTGAACATTACATCATCACCAACTTACAGCTTCACTGTTAAACACATTCCAGTACAATTAGGTAACTTATTTCTGCTCCCTTTAAATGGAAAGTGATGGTGCATTATCAGCCCTATCACACTGAACCCTTATCCGCCAGATGTCCTCTCCTCTCACCCTCTGGCAATTCTTTGTTTGAAAGAGATTAGTCCAATAGCACACTGTTTCACTGCTATTCTATTTGGAGAGCTCTTTGTTGACATAAACTATGGAAAGTTGCATTTGTAGCAATAAAATAATCTGTCAGCTAAAAGGACATTGAAACAATATTCAGAACCCGAGTACTGAAAGAAGTACTGAATGCAGAGTAATGAAGTGGCTGCAAAATACAGAGTTTGAAAAGACAGGCTCTGTTGAAATTGCTGTCCTTTTGCTGGCTTTGAAAAGAAACTCATGAATGCTCTGTCAAAAGTCACCCTTATCTTATGAGACCAGATGACCTGTGATAATCCTTCAACCACTCCAAGAAATAGCATTTGCTTTTGTTCATTACACTTGCACAAAAATAATTAGATTTCGCAGAAAATTGTGATTTTTCAAAAAATTATAGAAATCAAATGACCGATTGTAAAATAAATCGCCTTGACAAGATTTATCTTAAATGAAACAAACAAATCACATCACACCTTTCAAAATAAATATAATACAGAGAGTTTTAATGGAGAACCATTAACGTTTATGTCCTTAAAAAAATGAAAAGGCAATGAACCTTCTAATTCATCTACACCAGTTTTCTGTATTATGAAGCTCTTTGAAGATTGTGAAATTCATTGATGCCCATTCAAAAATAGCATTACTGGATCTCCACCTATGATAGGAACAATATGTGAATGACAAAATGTGCATGCTGCTAACAGATATTCTCACAACTAATCATGGGGAGTTGCCTTAAAATGGTCATATTACAATACGACCTGCACTCTTCTTGCTATTAGGGAGTGTTGACAAAGAGTGAATGCATGCAAATGTGACGGGAAAAGATGTTATGGTCCTCCAAGGCCACCAATGAACAATGTGTAGAGGAAGCATCTTATTGAAAGGTCACACCTGCCGGGAGTTACCACGTGATGGCTGAAGGGTAGGCATGATGGTTGCATGTCTGTTCCGAATGCCTGCATTAAAATACAACCAAATACCTCTGCCAGCTCTGAATGCTAAAGTCCTAATAACCAAAAATCAAAGATTTCCAATCATGATGGTTGAAACTTCTGTAAGTAGAAGTGAACAAAGTGTCATATAGTATATGAATAGACAGTCTAAAACAAATGTTTCTGGAAGTGAGAGTGCTTAGTTGCCCTTCATAAGACTAAGGTAGAAAGCCACCTTCAGGAACTGCCACAGTCAATCTAGTGAATATACTCCCACAGTGCATGGAGTTTCAGGATAGACAGTGCCCTCCATAATGTTTGGTACAAAGACCCATCATTTATTTGCCTCTGTACTCCACAATGTGAGATTTGTAATAGAAAAAAATCACATGTGGTTAAAGTGCACATTGTCCGTTTTTAATAAAGGCCATTTTTATACATTTTGGTTTCACCATGTAGAAATTACAGCTGTGTTTATACACGTCCCCCAATTACTGAGCACCATAATGTTTGGGACACAAGGCTTCACAGGTCTTTGTAATTGCTTAGGTGTTTAATTGCCTGCTCAATGCAGGTATAGAAACATAGAAAATAGGTGCAGGAGTAGGCTATTCGGCCCTTCGAGCCTGCACCGCCATTCAATATGATCATGGCTGATCATCCAACTCAGTATCCTGCACCTGCCTTCTCTCCATAGCCCCTGATCCCTTTAGCCACAAGCGCCACATCTAACTCCCTCTTAAATATAGCCAATGAACTGGCCTCAACTACCTCCTGTGGCAGAGAATTCCAGAGATTCACCACTCTCTGTGTGAAAAATGTTTTCCTCATCTCAGTCCTAAAATAGTTCCCCCTTATCCTTAAACTGTGACCACTTGTTCTCGACTTCCCCAACATCGGGAACAATCTTCCTGCATCTAGCCTGTCCAACCCCTTAAGAATTTTGTAAGCTTCTATAAGATTCCCCCTCAATCTTCTAAATTCTAGCGAGTACAATCCCAGTCTATCCAGTCTTTCTTCATAAGAAAGTCCTGACATCCCAGGGATCAGTATAGTGAACCTTCCCTGCATGGCAAGAATGTCTTTCCTCAGATTAGGAGACCAAAACTGTATGCAATACTCCAGGTGTGGTCTCACCAAGACCCTGTACAACTGCAGTAGAACCTCCCTGCTCCTATACTCAAATCCTTTTTCTATGAATGCTAACATACCATTCGCTTTCTTCACTGCCTGCTGCACCTGCATGCCTACTTTTAATGACTGGTGTACCATAATAATAATAATACATTTTATTTATGGGCGCCTTTCAAGAGTCTCAAGGACACCTTACAAAAATTTAGCAAGTAGAGGAAAAACATGTGAGCGGAATGAAATAAATAGTAGAGACATGACTAGTACACAAATTAAAGACAGAATTCAATTCAAAACACAATATGAGGCAATTCAAGCACAGATGAAAAGGAAAAGGGAGCCATGACACCCAGGTCTCGTTGCATCTCCCCTTTTCCTAATCGGCCACCATTCAGATAATAGTCTACTTTCCTGTTTTTGCCACCAAAGTGGATAACCTCACTAGCCCCCCCCCCCCCCCCCCTTGCTACACTTTGTAAACTCTAAAGAACCTCACCTGTCATCAATTCTCTGTACCAGCCATAGTTTTTTTTTTTTAATTCAGCCTTCAATATCCCTGTTCTCCTGGATTACTTGTATTCACTGTCTGTACCTTTTGTTCTTCTGGGACTATGTTAACCTTCTGGCATTTCACTTTTTGACGATTCCCACCGATCTGATGTAGTGTTATCTGCAATAGCTACTTCTATTGTACTTTTGCCAGATTCTGTCTTCCTTTTATTGGAAGCCACCTTCCACTAATTCAAAACTGTAATTTTTGTATCATCCTTATCCCTTTCTATTACCAACTCAAAACTTACTGAGTTAGGGTTATCATCTCCAAAATGTAGCAATGTTACAAAATGTTGAGATTTTAAAAATCAAGTCTTTAATTTATCTCATCAGATAAAGCATAAAAAGAAGTTTAATTTGACACCTAATTCACTTTCATATCTTCAGTATTAAAAAGGTTATGGCCATTTTCATACTCAAAAATTGGCATCTTGTTCCCTATTGCTTTTTCATTGACTTAACACAAAAGCTGTGATCGAGAACATTTTAAAGCCCATAACTTTCTTAAAATTTAAGAGAACTGAAAGAAATTTTCAGTTATTATAGATGGAAGCATTCTGAAACAAATATGAAACAATCTTACTTAGATTACTTGAAATTAAAGCATATAGTTAGTTAGTTACCTAATTGTAGCTAATTACAAAATTCAATTACTAGATCTAAACATCTATCCATTTCTTAGAATAGATTAACATTTTTAAATAGCCTAAGTGTCCAAATAACATTCACACAATAATTCACAAAATAACATACTTTTTAAATCTCATTGTCATGGTTTATAGGTCAAATGGAAGGAATTTAATTAATACCTGTAAATTAATGGCCATTTAAATCAGCTTGCGAGTGGGATTTTCTGGAACGGGACCATTTGGAACGTTGAGGGTGCGGTGAATTTAGTCCCTCATATCGACAGCAAATACACTACCGGATTTTCGGGGGAAAAAAATCACCGTTTCGCAACTTAAAATGTGAATTAAATACATCTTAAGAAACACTTTTATACATAAAAATAAACTACTTTCTTTTACCTGTCCCCTACATAAAATCCGGCCCCATTGTCGGCATTGATGGCTTCAGACGCTGATTTTAAAATCATTCCAGCGATTAACTTGTCGGGCGCATTTTTTGTAAACCACACAGAACGGCCGTCGGAACGATTCTTTAGCAACATCTTGCACTCCAACAAAATATAATTCAGGACCAGGTCGGAAACCCCCCCTGTTTTAACCCCGCCCCCCCCACCCCCCCCGCAAACGCGCCTAAATTGTAACATACCAACAACATGCTCTATTTAGAAGGTGAAGATACTTTGGAAATCTTTCTCAAGGGCGTTTCATGTGGTCTTTGAATATTTTTTAAGGAATCAGTGGTGGGTGCTTAATTAGCAAGGGATTGAAATATTACTAGAGGCAGAGAAAGATGTAGATTTAAGGTTATCATTAGATCAGCATGATCCCATTAAATCAACGTAGTCTTTATGGTCACGTGGTCTACTCCTGATTCTAATTCATATGATCATATCCAAATTCTTCATTCTTCTTTTGTTATTTATGTGAGGATTGATGAAAACTGAAGTTTGGTTGAAATGAGATTTACTAGCACTGACATTTTACTACTGACTGCAAAATAATATAACTTAGTAATTTGCGTTCTGGCTTCCTGGGCATCGCTGTTGAACAGCCACATATTGGATTGTAGATGAGGTATGTGGCAATACTTACAGAGAGCTGTCATGCGAACCCAAGGGACGTCTACGGCTGATCTGAAATTTATACCGTCTGTGTAGCATCCTCTAATCACCAGACTGCATCGTCTCCAGGACTTGGGCAGGGGATTGGGGGAGTTATTTGGCTAGCTTCTGGCACCATCGAGCAGCTAAACAAAAACTATTACCGAGGTTTCGTCTAACTTAGTAGCTTTGAGCGATCAAATTTTTCCTACCATTTTTCTTGGGACTGGCGAACATGGGTAGAAATTAACAGGTGGGGGACATGGTGAAGTAAGGGAACAGATGAAGGAGGAAGGAGGATAATTACAGGAAAGGAAGAGGAAGGGGTGCAGGTGAAAGGAAGAAAGGGGCAGTTAACTCATCGCCTTTTCTTACCCACATTATGCCTCAGTGTAGCAGTGCTTCTATTTTAAAATTATCTTAAACATTTTCAATTCTATCTCTTTCTCTCATATTTATGTAAAATTGTGGTTTCCCCCAAACTTTTTTTTGCAATTCAGCCATTTTAACCACCCCCACATTCATGACTGATTCACCCACTTTGTTCCAAAATTGCGGATTTCTTTGTACATAGCCTCTCTACTTCTTGGTATTTGTTAAGATAATCCTTAAAACTTCTCTGAAACCAAGATGGTCATGTAGTATGCCACAAATGGCTGGGTAGCAAATTTTGACAGATGAAGCTCCTGTCAAATACTTTGGGATGTTTTACTAAATTAAAGGCTTAGCATCTTTGCAAGTTGTGTTACAAAGAGCAGGCATCTAAATGCGAATCTAGGTGTACATTTAGATATCTGCTTCTTATAATAACACAACTTACAAAGTTGTATAATTTATTTGCGGCTCTGGATTTAGAGAGGGGCGGTTGCTGGGATTAATTTACAGAAGAGATTTTGTCTGTACAAAAGGGCTATGTTTTTTTCTTAGCACAATATTTTGAGATTTTTTTTGTTGTTTAACTTTTGATGTGACCATAAATTATCTGATCTTTTCGTAAACTAAATAAGTAAAAATAAAACTTCAGATGCTGCAAATGTGAAATTTATTCCACTATTAATTTATTTAGGCTGCTTGTAAAATTATTAAAAATGATTACTTGTTTTCTAATAATGCCACACATCTAAAGGGGCTGAGAAAACATCTAGTAAAATCAAAGTCTTTATGCACGCTTTTTGATCGATCAATGTCCAAATGTATGCCATCCATGTTTTTGTCAGACCATGGACATTTTAGTCAGCTTGTCAGCACGTTGAAGGAATAGACACACCAATTGACTTCCAATAAGGAGCTCTGAGATGTTGCTCTGTGAGAAGTTATAGGCTTCAAAGGATTAAATAATCAAGCCATCAGACTTTCATGGTATTAAAGCAGCTCGTCTAAACTGTGCTCAGAGTCCAAATCAAACAGTCTATTCTGATGCTCGGCTGCAACTGGCTGAACAATATCGTTGTGCTGCTAGGATATCTTTGAATATTATTTTCACAAGTTGGGAAGTTATTTATAATTCTCTAAAGAAGGCTGATACCATACATATCTCCACCACGACAGGCAGAAATACATCTCCTTAATCTCACTATGTCCATGCCATACATCTTTCCATTGAATTTAAGATTTTGTAATTGTGCAATTGGACTTCATAACTTAATTGTTCATTATCGCAAATCTATATCACATTTCAGAGGTTCATGAGCAGCAACTAATTGTGAATGGCTTAACTATCAAACAGATTTTTTTTTTTAAAGCACTTTTGTTTTGTGAACTTGCAATTGAACAGATTTCTTGCAAAATATAGGAAAAATGTGAAATGAAACCATTCAAATAACATTTTCCAGAGCGTTCAATGGTAACCTTAGTTATGTACAAATACCAAAATGAATTACAGATCTTCCTCTATGAAAAAATAGCAAATGTTTGGCTGTTTGAGACTCCTGCCCCATCCACAATCCTGAATAATTTTCTTGGACAAGATTAACGAGGCAGACCCCTGGAATGATTCCCACATCTACTGGGTTTCTTGTTTTGGGGTGGAGCAAAATGAAGGAAACAAAACTGTTTTTGTAGCTCTTGGGCACATGCCAAAAGCAGTTACTGCAGTAGTTGAATTGGTACTTTTAATGTGCAGAAAACAAAGGACCTGAGTGAATGATGTTAATTATTTGTATTTTGACAGTCTTTAAAATATTATAGCAAAATAAACACAATATACTAATGTAACGCTATAAAAGCAAGTGGCCATTATATGGCCAACTTTTCTAAAGGACAACTGATGGAACTCATCAGATTTTACATGATAAGTTATACATTCTCAAAATGCCCACCGAGAAAAAAAAAAATTCTAACTGCTGGTAGACTGCCATCAGAACTAACATCAGTAGCTGAGAAAGTACTTATGACAGCACCTGGCTAGCTGTAGTACGTATGACACCAGCCATACTTACAGCTATTCATTTCTACGTTTTATGAACATTAATCTCCTCATATGGGATAGATGGGAGCATCTTGAATAATACAACTCACCCCCTCCATGACACACTAGTCAACCTTAGGAGTACCTTCAGCAACAGACTGGTTCCACCAAGAGGTAGCACAAAACTGACTGATGCCCCTCCCCCCATCCCAATCTTTGCACATTACCAATCCTTTCTACTCGTCATTTTAATTTCATGTTTCTTGCGTTTTTTTATGACTGTTGGCAAATCAATTAAGTTCTATCGTATCTGGCGCAACTGGAGAGGTTGGCTAGTTAACTATTACTGACTGAAGCATCATTGTAGCAGATCACCAAGGTAAACAGAAGAAGATTCTGCCTTTGAATCCCTTCAAAGAGCGCTGATGTTGGCAATGTATTTCAGTAAAGGTCATTAAAAAAGTCTCCAAAAATTAGTGAAACAATGCTCTCCCATTCTTTCTTTGGATTCCAGTCCTATGATTATGAAAACAGTATTCTTGCATACTGTTGGAGTTAAATGCCAGTAGTTAGATTTTTCTAGTTTGGTATACATTTACTTTCGGCTGTGTAGCATTATTGTCTGTAGTCCTGGTTAATTCCTGGAAGATTGATGGTCTGAAAACATCTATTAAGCAAATGTAGAGAAATCTAAATTTAAGTGCACAGAATAACAGTTGTGTCTAGAAATAAACCATGAAACAATCGCAGAATTGTCTGAAAATACCAAGCACAAAAATCTGTGGGATACCTACAATAGAATATTCCCTTTTCAAACCAAGATTCAGGAAGTACAAGATACAAGACACAAGATACATTTAATTGTCATTTGGACCCCTTGAGGTCCAAACGAAATGCCGTTTCTGCAGCCATACATTACAAACAAATAGACCAAAGACACAACATAATTTACATAAACATCCATCACATTGCTGTGATGGAAGGCCAAAAAAACTTTTCTCTCCACCTTCACCCCCCCCCCCCCCCCCCCCCCCCCGATGTCAGAGTCAAAGTCAAAGCCCCCGGCTGGCGATGGCGATCGTCCCGCAGCCATTAAAGCCACGCCGGGTGGTGCGAGGTCGCACACCGGGTCTTGGTGTTAGGCCCCGCTCCAGGAGCTCTTCGACCCCGCAACTCGGACGGGAGAAGTCGCCGTTGCGAGAGCCCTGAAAAGCGGTCTCCCTCCAGGGACCCGCGGGCTCCCGGTACCGCCGTCCGCAGACCTGCAGTTGAAGCCTCCGACTCTCCGGTCGGGCCGCAGCAGCAGCAGCGCTCCTCCACCGCTCCACCCGCTCCGGACTCGGCCAGCTCCGCGACGGCGACGGTGAGTCGTCGGCACCAGAGTCCCCGGTCTTCTCCTGTTGGAGGCCGCTCCTCATTGCAGCCCCAACGATAACGGAGATCCGACGAGAAAAGGTCAGGTCTCCCGTGCAGGGAGAGATTTAAAAGTTTCCCCCTCCCTCCCACCCCACCCCCACCCCCCCCACACCCCCCCACAAAAAAATAACAAAAAACTACATAAAAACCATAGACAGAAAATAATAAAACGCGGACGGGCTGCAGAGGCCGCTGCTGACGAGAGTCGCGCCGCCCACCGGAACCCGACACGAAAGTAAATGCCTCTCTTACTTTATATTACTTTACTTTATAGATACAAGCATAGAAACAAACCCTTTGGTCCACCAAATTTGTGCCGACCAGCAGTCACCCCATACAATAGCACTATCCTATGCATGAGGGACAATTTACATGAGGGATGGGTTCTGTTACAGGGAGAACGTACAAACTCCGTACAGACGGCACCTGTAATTAGGATTGAACCCGGGTCTCTGGCATTGTAAGGCAGCAACTCTACTGCTGCGCCACTGTGCCATCGTCCCTTGAATATCCTGTACAAATAACAAATCACCAAGAAACAAATGCTGAAGACAAAGAGCATCACAAAAGGTGGGCAGCAATGGACCACTGAAAATACTCATGGCTCCATTTTTCACTAACATAGATCTGCTTTCTCTATTGCAACTCCAGGGAATGCAAAACACCTCAAAAAACTGCTTAGCCAATGCTCAACAGACACTAGGGAAGACATTTTAACTTACATTCAGGTGCCAAATGAAAGAGATAGGGCCATCATTATTGAATTTTAGCCAATTAAGAAGAATTATTAAAGAGAAAAAAAATCCAGGAATCCATTCCCAGCCAAAACCAAATTGAGACTCAGAGACAAGGCACAATAAAAACTTGAATATTCACTAAAAGTAGCTCAGTGAATAATTTAATTAAAATAAATCACATTTTATAAACATTTAATGCAACTTACATGCATTGCATAGCTCAAGATACCACAAGTTTACTCATTAACTAAGCTCCTCTTATCAACAATCCGTAAAACCATTTAGAAATCTAATGAAATATTTCTCACATGCATTCAGTGTATTCAAAGAACGACTACAGTTTTATTTAAATTAGATTATTTTCTTTTTGGGACTCATAAATAAAAGATGGAGCAATCTCTTTAGCAAAGTTCAATTTTCTTCAACTGCATCATGAATATTCTGACATGGCTGGCATAGATAAAGCTATTATGAACAAATGAACATGTAAGCAATGTGCTGGGCATTAAGCTATGCTCCAAAGATAACAGGACAGCAATTTGTCATTGGTTACTAGCTGCAAATGGGTGCTCGGCCATTGACTGCTTATCATCTTTCTCTTCCGATATCCAGTGTAAGGTGAATACAACAGGCAGCTAATATTATGGAAATTGAAAGGTTATCAATCTGAAACAATTCATCGGTTTCTCTTTCTATGGATGCTGCCTTAACAGCTGAGTGTTTTCACCATTTTGATTTTTTTTTTAAATTACAGGTTGAGCACAGATTTTCCAGCACCCTATGGATGCTGCCTTAACAGCTGAATGTTTTCACCATTTTGTTTTTTTTTTTAAATTACAGGTTGAGCACAGATTTTCCAGCACCCTCTGTTCCAGGGCCTTTTTGGATGATCTATTTTCTAGACCAACTGAGGCCACGTGATAACAAAACGGGGTCAGAAGTCAGGGCTTTAAACGACCGGGGGGAGGGGGGTGATGGTGGAAGCTGTGTTGGCAGGTCCATCCGCTATATCCAAGATCCGTTATAAGAGGCTTGTTAAAATGTGGGCTTACAGTATTGTCTTTGCGAAACAATTAAGAGAGAAGATTGGGTGCATAGTTGAAAAGGGATTTTGGGAAGCAACCTTTTAAAGATGTCCAGTAAATTAGAGAAGTCTTGACAAGAAGTTCAGGAAGAGTGGCGGTCCTGACTACCAGTGCTAAAATCCAAAAGCTAAAAATACTGGGAATGCTCCTCAGCATAGAAGTGAGATACTACATGGAACAGCCTACCTGTGAAGCATTAGAGGATCTGCGAGTCACCACATTGTCATGGTGGAGAAACTTGTATACGACAAAGATTATTTTTGTTAAACCATCTGGAGCTTTGCTCCTCGCAGGGTCACTCAAGGCGGGAAGTCGAGGTGGTGGTTCATGTCAAAGGGCAATCTAACGGTGATACAGGCAGAGAATGGTAGATGGCCAGCTGGCGGAGCACCACAATGGCTGAGAAGGCAAAAGATAGCTGCAAGAAGGCGAGATCACCAACTAATGTGGAATCCATGCTGGTGTTCTGTTTAAAGACTGTGTGGTGGCTGTCTGTGCACCCGTCACCCTATGTTAAAAGATGTCACGCTTAAAGATTCAAAATTGCATTTGTGCAGTATGAAGAGGAAATTGGCACAGTACATGAAAGGTGAATAGGTTCGCTAATAAACAAGCAGCATTAGTGGAAAAATATTTTTTTCATTGCAGGTCCATGAGTAGTGTTGTTACAAAACCTACCATCAGTGGCGCTGCAGATCTGCCTGCTGTCTGTGCATGCAATTCCGGAGGCTTTGGGGGAGGGGGGGACTAAAATGCAGGTTTGTATTGGTTGGCGGAGAGGAATTTCCTCGGACTGCTAGCTGATGAAGAAAATCCGTTCTGCGATCCCGACCCTGTGTTTTAAAAAAAAAAGTCGCTGGTCGATTGCGTCGCTGGATTGAATTTAAAGGCGACTAAAAATGCCTTCAACATCACGGATCGCAAGTGCATGACAAAACAAAAGGTATGTCGTTCATTTAACATATTTTCTTGCATTTTGGTGTGGCTTCATTTTAATCTTATGATGCGAAAAATGTTATTTAGGACCCAATACGAATCGGCCGTGTCTTGCCTGCCGATAGAGGCTTAAATCATGGCAGTGGCCACATTCCAAACGATCACATTCCAGAAACATCCACTCTCAAGATAATCAAATTCATTATTTTTTTGCACAATCATGTCATAAGAACATCTAAATCATCTATATTTTGTTATTGTCTATTCATGATCAATATTTTCATATTAAATATCCACAGAACAGTTTTAGTCAGATGTATTGTGCAAAAAATAATGATTTTGATTATCTTGAGAGTGGATGTTTCTGGATTAATTTATGGTAATTAAACATTAAATTCCTTCCATTTGGCATATAAATTCAAAACAAAGTGAGATTTAAAAATCATGTTATATTAAGAAATCTTGTGTGAACGGGATCAGTTTGTTATTTGTTATTTAGATACTTTGGCTATTTAAAAATGTTAGCCTTTTCTTAAGAAATGGATAGATGTTTAGATCTAGTAATTGAATTTGATGAAAGACGAATATGATATTTTTATTGGGTATTTTCTATTTGTTTTCATGTCTAACTTAATCACTTCGTTTTTTTCTAAAACTGCAAATTATAACTTGTTTCTGTTAATGCTGTTCAGTGATTTTTTTTCTTTACATTTTAAACAGATGTCTCCGTAGAAGAAATGCAGAATTGTTAATCTAAATGTCCAGCACAAGAGACTGATTTAGACAGCATTCGCAGAGATTTTCTGAATTTGGACTACTACAAATGTGATGATCTACAGGACATTCTTAATGGGAAAGTAGTGGGCAGAAAGGCATGTCATGCGTGGTTTGAAGAGCAAAAACTTGTAGTTTACAATGCTAAAAATTGAAAAGTTGAGGAAGAACAAGGTGTACAGAGTTTCTTATTGGTTACAATCTGAGGAGTATGACAATGCTACTGATTATGATATGCCAATGTACCAGCTAGCAAATGATCTTCTCAGTGTGCGGATGTGGCGTCGAAGGATGAGAAGCCGAAGCAAAGAAGTGGAAGCCAAATAACCGAATGGAAACAAAGCCGAAACGCCAAATAACCGAAAGCGTACGAAGCCGAAACGCCAACTAACCAAATGTGTAGGACGCCTAAATACAAACTAACCGAAAAGGGCAGGACGCCTAAAAGCCAACTAACTGAAAGGCTGCGTCGCCCAAAAGCAAACTCACCGAATTGCCGCTCTGCCGAAACGCCAACTAACCGAAAGGCTGCATCGCCTACAAGACAACTCACCGAATGGCGCTCAACCGAAAAGTCAAATAACGGACATGACGTCGCAGGGGGGCGGGACTTGTCCACGATTGGTCCAGACCCCCGCGTCCATCACGTCTGACTACACTTATGTAGAGCGGCTATGGACGTTGATGACAAGTGTGCATGTGAAAGGACAGCACCTACCAACAATAAAGGCACTATGAAACCAGCTGCCGGAAGCCCTTCCCACAGGACCCCCACCCTCCCGTCTCCACCAGCCAGTGATGTGATGGATGCGGGGGGCTGGACCAATCGCTGACAAGTCCCGCTTCCCTGGCGATATCATGTCCGTTATTTGACTTTTCGGTTGAGCGCCATTCGGTGAGTTGTCTTGTAGGCGACGCAGCCTTTCGGTTCGTTGGCATTTCGGCAGAACGGCTATTCGTTGAGTTTGCTTTTAAGCGACGCAGCCTTTCGGTTAGTTGGCCTTTAGGTGTCCCGCCCTTTTGGTTAGTTTGCGTTTAGGCATCCCACGCTTTCGGTTAGTTGGCGTTTCGACTTTGTTTCCGTTCAGTTATTTGGCTTCTACTTCTTTGTAGATCTTCTCCATAAAGATTTAGTCTTTTGCTAGAAATTGTAATTTCTTTACCTGTCTGTTACGGACTTACAGCATATAATACAATAATATTAAAGTTCTGATCTTGAGAATATCACATTTTTGAATTTAAGGCAGTCTGGGTGTTTTTTTTTTTACTATTTCCATCACAACGGTCAATTTTATAATTAGCTACAATTAGGTAACTAACTAATTATATGCTTTAATTTCAGGTCATCCAAGTAAGATGCATCATATTTGTTTCAGAATGCTTCAATCTACAATAACTGAAAATGTCATTCAGTTCTCTTATTTTTTAAGCAAGTTATGGGCTTTTATGTCAATTGATTGTCCTCGATCACAGCCTTTGTGTTAAGTTAATGGAAAAGCAATAGGGAACAAGATGTTAATTTCGGAATATGAAAATGACCATAACTTTTTTAATACTGAAGATATGAAAGTGAATTAGGTATTGAATTAATGTTCTTTTTATGCTTTATCTGATGGGATAAATTACAGGCTTGATTTTTAAAATCTCAAAATGTTGTAACATTCCTACCATGAGCTTTCATCAAGTTGCACTTATGTTTTTACCTTCAAGCACCCATGGTGCATTTATGTCAATTATATCAAAATTAAGCAGTCAGATTTCTTAGTTTACCAGTTTTACACTTCAGGATATATAAAATGTCAAATAATTTTAGTCAAATATGACATGTTTCACACAAGAAAATGTCCAATGACACAATAAGACCTCATTCAGTTAAGGTAATAATTACCTCTGTAACTGTGCCAAATGCTGAAAATAAATTCACCACTTTTGAATAAACATGTACTAAATAGGAAATCATCCATTATGACTAACTGGCTACTGATTAATATCATTTTTTTAGAACAAAATACCGAATATGACAATCATTCTTATCGGAAAGGAACAAATTAAGATACAGGCTGCCATATGGGATTGAATTTACTCCCAAGGAGAGTTGCACCTGACTGATTAGAAGCATCTACTGAAGAGCTCAAGACACCTTGGAGGTCATGTAGTTAAGGTTTTTATTACAAACTACCACTGGAGTAAATAACTCCCCATCATTTAGAATTGACCATCTGCTACAATTAAGTAGCAAATTTGCAACAAATGCGAATTTGCAGCTGTAGCATAAATCGACAATAGAATGAATTCATTTAACATTCAACTAATTGAAACTGGCAACGATTTGACCATCCAACTAGGCACAAAGGGATCAGTTTATGGCTTCACTACCAAACTGCACTGCATTCAAGGTGAGAAAGAACAGCCCACTATTGGCAAATTAATCTTTGCTTATTACAAGATGTGTTTTAAATTGGATTCTGGGTATTCAAAAAAAATTGAATGCAACTAAACTGATTTATGCTTGTAATCCTTGCAACATAAATCATGCTTATAATGGAATCAGAATTGTCGCCACTGTCGCCGAAAAATGTTGAAAATTTTGCGGCAGTCGTCTGTAGTCGCCCGAAAAATCACCGGTGGGACAGGCCCCTTACAAGGACTAATTATCATTCAACAATAACTATTTAATTTGATTTGTTCAGGATAAATCAAATCAAGTTAAACTTCCATTAAATTATATAGATGTGAATAAAGGTTGTACATATTATTTTTTTTATTCAAAAAAAAAATCCAGCCCATAAAGACTTCGCCCTTTGAATACTAGCAAGCAAAATTATTCACACAGACAATTTACTCCAACTGAATTAAATGAGTTCTACTATAATGGAATGACTGCAAGACTCAAACGAATTGCTTACAATTGCTCATACATGAAAAAGATAGCTAAGTCTAAATTAAGATGTTAGCTCTGAAGTTTCCAATAGGACCTTGACACGTCTGCTGACCTACTCATGACATGATCACACCAGTAAGGATTTGGAATTCTATTAGTATTACCAGAAGGAAAAGTCAAGGAGTCATCAGGAAAACAAATCCATACCTTCTACTCTATCAGCCTATTACTGTTGTTAAAGTGGAATTAGATGCATATTGACAATGTGAGGGGGAGTTGGGGGGAGGGAAGGAAACCGAACAGTGAACTGAATGAAAGACAAAAATAATGAAAGAAATGGTTTATAATAAAAGACAGTTCTAAAATACAAAATCCACTTTTTGTTAGCCATATCTGTAAACATTTTACAATGCAAAACACAGAGTAAAATATCAGTGGGAATGTTACAAGCTGCATAATGTTTGAAGATTTTTGATGACAAACAATGAAGCTTAGGTACTTTAATGGTCATTAAAATGCTAAGACTGTTACCGCTATTGCATTTTGTACTTTCTTTTTGGATTCTATTTATATTAATAATGACACAATAGGTAATAATTGTTTCCTTCATCGTGCATGTTTTATACCCAATAATTTGTTTGGCATTGTCTTTTTGAAATGTTTGCAAGATGTTTCTACTCTATTATTAAACAGAAGCCAATTCATTTCAAGTTAAGATAGTGTGATTCAAATTTAACTGAATTGCATACAGGTATAAATGTCGTCTTATAGAAACATAGAAAATAGGTGCAGGAGGAGGCCATTCGGCCCTTCGAGCCAGCACCACCATTCATTGTGATCATGGCTGATCGTCCCCTATCAATAACCCATGCCTGCCTTCTCCCCATATCCCTTGACTCCACAAGCCCCTAGAGCTCTATCTAACTCTCTCTAAAATCCATCCAGTGATTTGGCCTCCACTGCCCTCTGTGGCAGGAATTCCACAAATTCACAAAGTTTTTTCTCACCTCAATCTTAAATGACCTCCCCTTTATTTTAATACTGTGGCCCCTGGTTCTGGACTCTCCCAACATTGGGAACATTTTTCCAGCATCTAGCTTGTCCAGTCCTTTTATAATTGTATACGTTTCTATACGATCCCCCTCATCCTTCTAAACTCCAGTGAATACTTTTGTGATATATGAATGCTTTTGTG